>NW_027286874.1:57770167-58070167 GCF_022747635.1 Hetaerina americana | reverse complement strand
ACAGTTAAAATAATAATAAAAATAATATTTTTCAGTCAAATTTTATGAGGTAGTACAAAAAAGAGGAAAAAGCACCATATCTCTTCCGCATCAAATGTAGAATACTTATTGCATTTTTAAAAGTGAAAGTGCATGGGAAACGTAATTTGAACTTCAGACAGTATATGAAACAGCCATAAACTATATCTACTAGGAAAATTTAATCTATCCAATTTAGAAAAAGACTATGTTAGGTCAGCATCAGGATTAGTTGGAAATGAGCAGGAGATAGAAGAAATGAAAGATTATCATTTTGTACTCCAGTGCTCAGTGATCTCCAAGATGATTACAATACGGAGAAAGGGAACCCATAGTTGCTGGAACATATCATTGCTAGTTTGATTGTGAGACACCTTGATAGTCAGGAGCTATCAAAAATAAATCAGCATGACTTCCGAAAGGGTATCCTGCGAGGCATTACTAATGTTTTTTGTTCATGATATGCTTATTTTGAGAGAGAGCAATGTTCCTGTGCACACAGTTTTTCTAGATTATAAGAAAGCCTTCGACAAAACACCTCATAGTAAACTACTTATAGAGCTAGAAGCATATGGCAAAGATAAAAATATCCTGGGTTGAATGAAAGACTTTCGGAATGGTCAGGTGCAAAGAGTAGTGATAGATGAGTTACCTCAAATGCAGTAAAGTTACTTCAGGATTTCCCTAGGGAAGTGTCATCGAACCTCTTTTATTCCTTCTTTACGTTAATGACATTAACTCTGTAGTCACCAGTAAGATATGTTCATTTGCTGATGATGCAGTGGTTTACGATGATATCCAAAATTCTGAGGACACAGCAGCTTTATCAGATGATCTTAATGCTATACAATGCGCCCGAAATCCGCAGTATGTCAAAAAAATTGAAAACTATGTACTTACAGATTGAATCTTCTAGTGACAGCACAACATACCAGCTTTACTCCCAGCAAAAAAGAGAGTTCAGGTATTTAATAAAGCAGGCAAAAAAGGAGTATAATGATAGGCGGATTAGGAATGCCTCTAATTTCTCAAAAGTAGCATGGGAAATCATAAAAAGCAACAGCAACTTAAATTCCATGGTTTTGCCTCTCCAGGTAAATGATAACATTGGCAACTTAATCACGGAACCAGGTAAAATATCCAATGCTTTTAATAAAGCTTTTTTGTCTCTACCTAATTCCCCACATCCTGTGCCTTCAGGGCCCATGTCAATCAATAATGCAACTTATACATCAATGTATCTTAAACCCTGTGATGTGAGTGAATTATGCTATTATCTCAATAAGATAGGGAAAAAACACTCTGCTGACATTGATGGTGTGACTGGAAAGTTATTAAAAGACTGTGGAGATCTCATTCTAGCACCACTGCTAATGCTGGTGAACCAGTCCTTGGCTGAGGGCATTTACCCGAATTCCCTTAAAATGGCTAAGGTTTTACCAATTTATAAGAACAAAGGGGACCGAAACGATTTAAAAAACTATAGACCAATATCTATCATTTCACAATTTGGTAAAATTCTCGAGTGTGTTTTCAGCAAAAGACTGGTTGATTATCTTGAAAGCCAAAATGTGCTATCAGACAACCAGTTTGGCTTCCGCAAGGGAAAGTCAACTAATCTTGCTCTTTTTGAAGCTATCAATTATATAATTCAAGAGATTGACTCTAAATGTAAGGTTTTGGGAATTTTCTATGATCTGAGCAAAGCATTTGATACTGTAGACCACAGTAAGTTGATATCAAAATGTGAGCTATTGGGCATCAGGGGAGTAGCACTGAGCTGGCTAAAGTCCTATCTTGCAAATCGGCAACAAAGGGTGGCCTACAAAAATGATGGAGAAATTTACCTCTCCACCCCCCTGGAGGTCAACAGAGGGGTACCACAGGGGTCAGTGCTTGGACCTATACTTTTTCTAATTTTTATTAATGATCTTCCTGGGCAGCTGCAGTTAAATGGTTCTAAAAAATGTGTTATTTATGCTGACGATGTGAGTGCAATGACACCCAGTAAAAATTTATGGGATCTGGCTGTGGCTGGTGATCTTCTGACGAAAACTATGTCTACATGGTGCAAATGTAATAATCTGGTTCTCAATGTTGAAAAAACTCATGCAGTGGTCTTCTCATCTCTGCACAGCACAATTGATAACTCTTTTTCAACATATGGTAGTAATTTAAATTTTGTAAGTAATTTTAAGTTCCTAGGACTTCATGTAGACTGTAACCTCAAATGGAATTTCCACGTTTTGAACTTAATTAAAAAGTTAAATTCTGTGTACTACTTACTCTCCATAATAAGACACACTGTAAGTCAAAATGTGTTGATTATGTTGTACTATGGATCATTTCATTCAAGAATTTCTTATGGAATTGTATTGTGGGGACTGCCCTCTCACCTTCTCAGTGTTCTAAAGATACAGAAAAAGATGGTGAGAATTATGTGCAATGAAAATTATTATGCACACTGTCGACCTCTCTTTAGAAAGTTAAAATTGTTAACTGCTCCCTGTGTATATATCTATCAATCTATAATGCTTGTTAAAAATTATAGTGCAGATTTTGAAACGAACAATAGCATTCACCTGTACAATACAAGACAATGCAACAACCTGCATGTAAAATCAACAAACTTAACCATGGCTGCAAATGGTCCTAAGTCAATGTGTATAAAATTATATAATAACCTACCTATATGTATTAAAAAAGAAGAGCGTGAACCAGTATTCAAGAAAATGGTCCGAGAATACCTCTCTGATAAGTGTTTTTACAGCATCAAAGAATACCTGAGACCTAATTCATAAATGTTCATTCCTTCCTTTTATCCTTGTAACACTTGTTTCTTGTAATACTTTCTATTTTTTGTAAACCATGACATGTCCTATACACTTGCTAGAGCTACTATGCACTGTGTCTCTTGGATGAATAAAAATATTATTATTATTATTATTAATGCTGGTGAGACACTTGGAAGTTAGAATTTAACTTAAAAAAGTGTGCAGTGATTAATTTTTGGAAAAAGAGCAATTCCCTCCTAAACACGTACTGCATCGGGAACACCAAAAGGCAATGCATAGACTCCAGTAAATACTTAGGAGTTACCCTCACTCACGACCTCTCATGGGCGAAACTCATGGGTATACGAGGTCTGTCCAATACAGATGCGAACTGAGGCTATAAAAACTTTATTTTTCAAAACTTAGCCTACACTGATTTTGTCCCCTTCAAAGTACTCCATTCATTGCTATGCACTTATTCCATCTTCTTTTCCACTGTTTGAAGCACCCTTGGAAGTCCTTGTTAGTTAGGCTGTTTAGTTTTCTTGTCGTGTCTTGCTTTATTTGCTTCCCGGTGACGTCCCCTCATCACATTTTTGCATTTTGGGATAGGAAAAAGTCGCAGGGGGAGAGATCTAGCAAATGAAGAGAATGATAAAGGATGGCGATTGAATTTTTTGCCAGAAACTGGTGAACAATCATTGCTGAATGTGCAGGTGCATTGTCATGGTGAAGGATCCATCCATTGCCTTGAGTCAAATTTTGTTACACACGATGCTCCCGATCTCTCAAACCCTTGAGAACTGTAAGGTAGAACTCAGCATTTACTGTTTGTCCTTCAGGAAGAAATTCATGATTAACAACACCACCAACATCAAAGAAAACCAGGAGAACAACTTTGATTTTTCATTGGCTTTTTCTTGATTTTTTGGTTTAATTTAATCCACTTGAAACCAAATGTTTTCTTCAGAGCATTATCACCATAACCACCTGCCAACATTTCAGTAATTTCTAGATAACTTTTACCGCACTTCACCAAAAACCTGATGTTGATTCTTTCCTCCGTGATTTTGTCAATTTCCATTTTCGACAAACAGTAAAAACAAGGACAACAGAAACTAACATAACTGGCACCATACACGTAACTTGATGATCTGCCAAGCACAGACAGCTCATAGGGTCTCAGGCAATTAGCCCAGCTAGTGGGCGGGGCTTTAGTCTGCGTCACGGCCGCCAGATTGCATCAGTTTGTGTATTAATTGGATAGACCTCGTACGTAATGAAAAGGTGAGAGAGAAATATTATCTTTCACTGGTTAGACCTCATTTAGAATATGCTGCTAGTGTATGGGATCCTGAAACAGCTGGATTGATTGCCAAATTGGATCATGTGCAGCATAGAGGAGCTAAATTTGTGAAAGCTTGTTATGATAAATTTAGTAGCATATCCAAAATATTGTAGGAGCTAAGCTGGGAATCACTCACAGAGCAAAGGTTTAATTACCGATTAAATCTCTTGCATAAATTGGAGTGATGTCTCTTTATCAGTGATGTTGAAAATGTATTACTACCCCCATCGCACTATGATAGGAGAGACCATGTCAATAAAATTAGAGAGATTAAGTGTACAACAGACATTTAAGATGTCATATTTTCCACGAATGATAAGGAATCAGAATAATATTGTCCGACAACAGTTGGGTCATAGCCAGTTCAAAATTATTCTGGTGTGCATTCACTCCCTGCCACACACCCTAGCAATGGCTTGCAGGGTACTGAAATATGTACCTAAAATATACCCTTGAGACTGTCCTTGAAACGGGGGAAGATGATTAATTTGCCTCAATATGTAAAATCCAAGCTAGTTGAAGAGAAGAAGCATAAGAATGAAACTTCGAAAGTGCAAAAGTCAAGCGGAAATAAAACAAAGGCATTTTAAAAACATATGAATGCTTCATCTGCAAAAAGTTGGTACCTCTCTAAAAGGATAATACAGTTTGGAAAGTAAGACTATAGGAATTTAACAAATCAGGTGCTACCAGCCAGATGACAAATACAATTGGCTTCTCCTCAAAGCTGGAAACAAATGAAGGAGACAAGCTAATGAGAGCAAATTACTACAAAAAGAATAAGAGAAGGACATCTGGAATTTAGTGTATTTCTTATTGAAATGTAAAAAGATTCAGTATTACCAAGTACATATCTACCAGACTGTTATGGCACCCAGTTGACGGGGTAGATATTGATTTAACAAGGGAGAGCAGTGTCTTTTAAAGGGAGAAAGTGCATGATGGAGAAAGAAGGCACTATATGAGATATTAGAGGGATAAGAATTTTGATTTTGATAGCAAAATAACAGCTAAATCTTATCACAATTGCATTCCTTTGTGGCAAAGGATGTTTGTATACACAGTCACAGTAAAGAGAGAAATCTTTGATTAAAATTCCATTTGAATACTGCCAAAGGCAACTCAGGCTCAATCACTCTGCATGGAATTGAATCCCTTGGCAGGAAATCAATTCACTAGCTTAACTTCCAGACGAGATAAATAATGAAATTCACGTATAATTAGGTCGTCTCTATAGAAAATGACTCACCATACCAACTTAATAAAATGAGCACATACGGTGGCTAGAAATTAAATTTTTGAGTACACTTGAAAAAACTGTAAATACAAATATAATATGTAAAAATCATCAGTATCATATGATTAAGTCTAACTAGAAACTACTTTTAATCTCTCACCTGGCCAGTAATTAAAGTTGAAACTTGCGACAAGGACCTTCCTTGAAATAAAGATCGGACATTCAGATCAAGAAGTGGCTCTCCAACAAAGGCTAAAGACCAATGGGCATATGGGCGGCGGCGAAAGCTTAGTACACATTCTCCTGACAGGCGACGAACTGAAAGTTTTTATGCATCATGCATTAGTCATTCAACATTTATGTACATTGTGCGAGCAAAAAAAATTTCTTCAGAAATTAAACAACCTTCTCTTAATAGAGAAAATATTTGGGAGCAAAAAGTTAAATTCACATCTACCAAGTGAACTACCATACCATCACGCTCAATACTCAGTGCCTAAACCAAATGAATAATCAATATGACACAAACTCTAGGTAGCACATATTTGTCAACCACCTATGACCTCCAAAATCTCAACATTAAAGTGTTCATCAAGTATCCACATTCTAAATGATAGAGAGAGATGTAATTTTCGACAGAATTTATTGAGTATGATGTGTTTCACTATGATATGGCATTATCAGGTACAGGTTTGTAATTAAAATTGTGTGATGTATTTAGTATACACATTGTAAGGGGTGAGAGTAAGCTGGAGCTGAAATGGAACTGGTTATTTCTTAGGAATCGGTTACCAATAGGAGGCAAAATTTAGTTATTCTGAGGGTGGGTTGGATGAGGGTGGGAAGACAAGGAAATCAGGGGGTAGATAAAGGCCACATAAATTTTGTTCAATGTATTCTTTCAAAGTTTATCAAAGAACATAAATGCGCAACTCAATATGTTATAACTGCAATATGGAAAAAAAGAAAATATGAATAATGATAAAAGTAATCCTCAATTTTGTGCATCATTTCTTTCCTATTTATCTGTATTTCCAACTAAGTACAATAGAAGTTGCCTAAATTCTTGATTCTTGACCATATCACTAATTACAGCAATGCATACTGCTATCATTTACTAGGGCCAAGTGTTTATAGCACCAAAAATCTCACAGATGACCAGAATGGGAATTCCTACCAACTTGCTAGCAATACAACCGAAACAGGGTGAAGTTGCAGGTATTTTCACTTTTGACTGAGGCTGTTTAATACAGCAAAAGTATGAGCTGGTATGCATTTGACGGCAATGTGTTTGATTCCTACCGCCACAAAGAAGGTGGCATTACTTTCTAACTGGAGACTATAACCAACTAATAGCAAATTTGGCAAAATATAATTTTCTGTACAGAGTATTCATTTTTTAGCACAACATTGGGTCCAAAAATTTGAGTACATAACATACATGGTGACTATGAGAACTATATGTTTTGTAGCACAACAGATTACACATAGCATATTTCAGGCAATTAAAATTATACACCTTAACGAAATTTGATTAGAAAAAATTACAAAACTATGAAATCAAATAATTTAAACTGTGTTTATCACTGAAAATGTACGAGAGGTAAGTTAGGGGAAGATATAAGGATGCCAAACAGAAATGCTTCTGGACTCACATCACAGAGTTCTGAAGTTACACACACATCATGAAATCTTTGATGCTTGCCAAGATTTAAGACGGAAAGAAATCTTTTTCCTCTGACTCACCGACTAAGTGAAAAAACCACATCAGAAAAGTACGGCAGGTGAGTAAGTGCATGAGGAAAGGTTGTCACTGGGATTATACTTTGTATATAGTTCAAGGTAAGGTCATAATGCATCATTCTCACTATTCACAGAAGAACTGCTGCATATTGCTGATTTTCAAAGATTTTATTTTTTATTTCAACTGTTATTTTTACTCTCCCATCACTTTCCTCTTATGGATTTTTCATCAGGGTCATTTTAAAAACTATGCACAAAAACTTTGTATGAAGACATCACCATTAATAATATGTCAGAACACAATTTTTGAAAAAAGTGAGATCACTAGCGACACTCTAAGATACTAGTGGAAAGAGTACTAAACACAAACTGAAGTAGCAGGTGTGCAATCATTCCGGGAATTCCCATCTCCTCATATCTTGTTATGCAAAAAGTCACTCGTTGCTCTCCCTATCCTGGTGTGCAAATTTCACATGTCACACAGGCTTAGTTCTGGGTTAGCTCTACCCTAACATATCAAACCCACTTTGGGTTGATTACGGTGATATGGTTCCATATACAGTTTAACATTTTAAACAAGTTTAAAAAACTTGAGCAAGGCTTATGTCCAAATGAGCATAAGCATAAAATAATAGGCATAGGCATGTAACTTCTTAAGATAGTACCTTCAATGGATAAGTGAGCTGTACGTCCTAGGACCATGTTTGCACGAGTTACTATTCGAAATCCTCCAGCATACAGAAGAGACAAACCAACATCTAATGAATTCAGAAGTGGAGATGGAGATGCACTGGACAGCTGGCATTTATTGGAAGGTGAATGAAGTTGAACATCTCGTACCCAGGCTCTTCTAATAATAGGAGCTTCTACACCAAGATCAATATCTCGGATCTTAAAGGGGAAAAATATTTAGAATAAAGAAACATATTATGACAGGGATGTACACATTCATAAAGAATTCAAAATAAAATTTTCAACTATGTTATATCATGTATTCTATTGTTTCAGGCTTCACTTCGTGGAAGTAATTGATATCCATTGTTGAAATAGAAAGAAAGACTCGTACTTTTCCACAGATTTTATTACCTGATGATGCCGCAAGTCGGTGAAACGCGTCGTGCCGTATAATAAAATCTGTGGAAAAGTACGAGTCTTTCTTTCTATTTCAACAATGGATATGTTATATCATTACTATTTGGTACCACTTTAAAGGACCAACACTAAAAATTTCAATGACCTGAACTCAATGACTGAATTTCAATTACCTATCTCCTATGCTTTTTAACCAAATTATAATTTTGGATAGCATTAGTAATTGGCCACAATATACTCAAAAATATTACAAGGAGCAATTTTATCGGATTATTTCCACTCCACATTTCTAATATTTAACTCCACAAAAAGCCTCTAACTAATTGCCACTAGCTAATGAGTGTGAATGTCGAAACAAGGTTTATGCACTGGCACTAATTTATATTAACACATCTTTCCTCCTACCATTTGATTACTTGATAAAAATGTTTAACGCAAAAGGTTTGACTTCAGATGCATATGATTTAAAATGCAGATGATTGCCAAATGAAAACTTACTTATTAAAAAATTTGTTTAAAAGAGATTTCTTATAAAAAGTGGTACCAGTCATCATTAAAATGAAAATTCATGAAATACAATGTCCCCTCTCTTTGAAGGTTCATTGATAACATATTTAATTGAAACTCAGTACTTACAGACACACGCTCAAATAGTTTTCCAGTGGTTGTGCGAGTCACAAGTTCTTCAAACTCCAAATTTAGCTTTTTAAGAAACCAGTGACGTACCTGTGGAAGAATATTTACATCAAAATCAATGAATTTCTTTTATTAGTTTTATTAATAAATGGCTGTCTTTTTAACAAATTTTGCTTACAACAGTGTTTTAAGCCAGTGGTAAGCAATAAACCTTTTACACTTCTTAAAAAAATTCCTGTATAAATCATAAATATGTACAATGTATCACATATAGTTTAGTATGTGGTGCTGACAACCACTTCTTTTTTAATTCTTGAAAAACAAGTTTTATAAATTACATAGACTTACCATGGCTGAAGACCGAATTTCTCGAAACACAAACTGGACAATAAGATTAAGTGCCAAACAACAGCCATCTCCTGCTCCTTCTGAATTGGGCACCTTCACACTTTCAAGCAGTTCTCCAGGCAAGCCAAGGCCACTATTTTGGAGGGCCTCTATAAGAGCCTTAAATTTTTTAAAAGAAAATCAGTACACCAAAACAAACCATGATACCCAGGATAAAGAGCCAAAAATAAACTGACTTTCATGGTAGAGCTATTAAATGCTTGTGTGCAAGCTTGTTTGTGGACAATCACTGAATTGGAGTTAGAGCATTTGTCTGATACACAAGATGCACAGATGAATTCATCAGTTTTCTCTTGAATTTGAATGATAATAGCCATCAATCAATAGATAAACTTAGAGTGTTGAATTAAAACCGTGACAAAATTAAATTAAAATTGCTGAAACTTTAAACATCTTCATGAAGTGAATGGTGATGAAATAATTTCATGGTCATTGATTTTGCATTGAATAAAAACTTCAAAGCAAACATATCAAAAGAAGATGCCTCTCACACATTTGACACATCACGAGCATGGGTTCACTGTAAGTAAATATGGATGCGTGTGTTGCTTACTCTCAAGGATAGAACGTATTTTTGTAACAACGTGATTTGACATAAACTGCAAGCTTTTTGTTGATAAAAACATTGATAGTAGAGTAATATCAATCAATGAAAATACGGCACAAGTACAGAAAGGGATCATTTCCACAAGTGGACATTTTAGAAATGAAGATAACATTGGTTAGGGAGTCGGAGCATGGATATGGAGCCAATTAATGGTGAAAAAAACAATTAGGCCATGCATCATGTGAAGTTTTACTCTACTTTTTTTAAGCAAGGAACTATTTTGACCAAGCTATACAGGATATGTACACAAATAATTTAAATGCTTTCATTTTGCAATCCTGGCAAACAGGCCTTACGTTGCTTCTTAAGCAGTTGGGAATATCTTTTCCTTAATATTTTATTGCAAAATCAGGATGAATCCTACAAACAAGAAGGCACCTTTGTGGAGGGCAAAAATAGTATCTGCACATGCATTAACATTAAAAACCTCAGATTGCACCTGGTACCGATACTATTGGATACCAAACGCTATTATGTTTCATAACAATTATATCACATTTACGTTAAAATGACTTACATATACATTAACTTAAACTGCCACCGTGAATTTTTCATTTCACTTATGATATAATTTCATCTGAACTTGTGTGTTGTATTAACATATTTTTAAAATAAATTTTAGGTTATAATTAGTATATTGCAAGTCAAATAAACTCCATTTTTGAGATCTATTGCATGCTTAAACCATTTGTGATGTTATAATATTTGTGAATATATCCGTAGGTTTTTCATGCACCGGTTATCTCTGTTGATGGGTCATGTATTGTATTTTTCAGTGAAAAATACAATGCCTCATCTCATGGAAAAGTTCTCATTTTAGATCGAGTGCTGCTCAATTTTAAATGAACTGGAGTCGGTTGCTATCTGAGAAAGCAACATGTATTTTTACATTGCATAATTTAAAATTAGCATCTTAAATTTTTATATACTTTTAAAAACATTATAGTGCCAAAAATAATGGGTTCTTAATTTAATACAATAGAATACAAAGATACAAAATGATTAAGGTAATGATGACATTTCATTCATAAATGTTGACTATTATTTTCACAATACCTCTGGAAGATTATAAGAAGGTAAACTTTTGAACTCCGAGCCTGTTAGGTCAGTGTTCTCTTCCTGAGCAGGAGGCAGGGTGGTGAGGTACTTCTGGAATATATACCACTCTACCAATAGTGTCACCACAACACCAGATACCAGAGAACCAAGTATTATGAGCAGCCAACCCAGAAGCCAAGTCCACTCCATTGTTAAAACTAAAATAAAAGTAATTGCAAATTAAATTAATAGATAAATCACATATATTAAAATTTTAAGTCATAGGACTAAACTATCAAAATGTGGCAATGTATTTAGTCTGTTCAATCACAAACCTTTAATCATTAGCATAATACCAGTTATAAAACAATTATCATTATTATTACTTTTTATTATTATTACAGGATTACTGTTAACTATATTATTGATTCAATACAAAATGTAGAAGACATTTACCTATTACTAGAACATATTATTTCACAACAAATAATTGATTCTAAAAAAAAGGTATATTGTGCAAAAAATTGCAACTAACAAGACTGTAGGACTTAATTTCCAACAGAAAATAGAGTCATGCATATCAATTTTGGAGTTAAAAAAAAAATTAAAACCTTTGAAGTTTTTCTTGTGGAATAGGCCCAAAAAATTCTTACATGGAATGGTTCTTCACTGATAATAGTCAAGCATTTTTATAGAAGTTCTTCCAGGTGTTAGAACATAATCATGCCACAACAGCATCAGCCCGGCATTTAACAAATAAATGACACAAACACATTACGCGAGCTGCCATTTGGCAACTCCACCTGTTTAGAGAAGATTTAACAAATGTAGTAATACTTCATAAAATATTAGAGAGTGCTTAATGTGTTTTCTTAATGAGAATACTTTTGTTTATTCATTTATTACATATTCCAAAAAACATACAAGAATCAACTGCCCCCACGCATTATAGTGAAAATTATGTAAATGCACCTATAATTAGTTAATGAACTGGTTGCATCAAGTGAGAACTATTACTTCAATAATAGCTCTAGGTACAAATAATAACTATTAATGTGTACTGTGGAGCAATTAATGGAAAAGAGAAAATGAGGCACTTCTTTCATAGCTTCTCTTCACTATCAAGCTTAAATAATCACTGGAATGTGCTTTTTATTGAATAAGCATCTTATATATGATGCAGCACTGAATTTTTCATAAAGAGAAATGTCGAAAGGTGATAAAAATCAACACTAATTCTTAATACAAGAGGTATCACTGACTAGAAGGTCCAGTTGGAATTTTCAAAAAGAAATTGGACCATATCAAATGATCTGACTCACTGCAGCAAGTATATACATTCTATTGCTACAACAGTTAATGGCACAATGATTTTCATAAAAAATTACAGTTGAATTACACATAATACATTGATGAAAAATAAGAACATAATGAGATCAATCCCAGGTATGTAGAAAGATAACAAAATATAAAGGTGAAGATAGACTTGCATTGTAGGAATCAGAGGATATATATAAGACATTAGCGCTTTCAGTTATCATATTATATTGAGGTAACACAAAAAGACAAACAATCAACCCTTGAATATTACGGAAAAGAGATTGGTGCTGAGACAGACGGTAGATTTAGCGGAAAACCTAGGCAGCCGCGAGAAACTGAAATCCTAATGAATGAAAAAGAGTACCCAAAGGCATGTGTTGTTCTACAAGCAGAAACATTAGAATACTGTCATTGAATCTTTCAACAACCTCAAATAACTATCACGAGAGACTGAAAAAAATGCATGACGAGCAAAATAATTTAAGTTAAAGGGAAATTCATGGTGAAGAGCCAACTACCGTGCCAAACCACGTTCTGCTCATAAACAAGGAGAGCATTAGGAACAGTTTTATTTGAGTTTTGTACGCGATATATATGACAAATAGGCAATTGGAATACCATGACACTTTTTGGTAGAAGCCTTCAAAATCTGCCCAAGAGTATGATGGAGAAGATTTAATGATCAAAAATAAATGCAGAGAAATATTATGTGGAGGACTACACTGACAAATGTAACCTAGTGAACTTAATATACCTTCAAATCAAAGGAATATAACGAAAGGGAAACCAAGGGACGAACACGATGGATAGTTAACATAGAAAGATTTTAAATCAAGCAATCTGAAATTTTCTAATGTCAGTGACGCACCAAACAACAGCAACATATCATTATGGATTATCGCTTTCATTTATTCACATTTCGATAGATAACTTTAACTCAAGTATTTTTGATTACTAGGTATCTCATTAACCAGCTTATACAAGAAGCATTCGTGTTTTTTATGTGGGTGGAAAATGCTTAAAACAGTAAGTTTTCACGTACTGGGTCTCAATATATATAAATATGCATACCTAAAAATTTGACAAAGCATATTTCGTTCGGTGTATTTTGGGGTTATTCTGGACAGCCATAAAATGGAAATCCATAAAAAATATACATGGGTAACCAACTCCTGCAACAAGATTTTACATATAAGGCTGTTTCTGAAATTGGAAGAGGCCTTCAAATGCATGAAGGAACTACCTAATTATTTCATTTCACAAAGGTATGATTGTAAAAAAATCTTTCCCATAATCAATTACTTGTGACCATCGCTCAATCTCTTGATCTGTCAATGAATATTTCCCATATTTCAAAGGAATAATTAAATAACAGGGATATCCGAGGAGAAAGTTGGAATACATTTTAAAAACACGGAGCAATATATGTACATAATAAAGCTCAAGTCTCCTGAAAGAGCATAACATTGTAGGAGACATTCCGATGCACGATAATAATTCGCAATATAAACCGCAAAGAAAAATGACATCCGTCTTGAGGATGATGGAGACCCCGGTAACTTCCGAGTCTCAGCGATAATACTCAATATATACACATTATTAAATTGTTTCAGGGTAGCAGAAGTGAAATAGATGCATTCTCTTTCATAGGTTAGTTTTTCGAAGATAATTCAAGCGGATTTTAACATAAATATAAATTATCGCTTACAATCACTCCAATGAATTAAATAATAGAATAGAATGCAGAATAGTAAAGCAGGAAATAATAATACATGATTCGTAAACAGGAAGTGCGCCTTACCCCCTTAACATGTTCATCTTGGTTTCCCTAAATAATTAACACATTTTATATACAAATTTTGACATTCCGTCAAATATTTTCTTCTTCGATGTTTTGATTACGATTAGTTACATCGCCCGTTAAGAGATGGCTTGGCAAACTTGACCTTACGCAACTATTATCCGTTTTTTTTACTTTGAGGTGGAGGTGTTTCAACATTAGCGTTTTAATTTTTTTCTTAAGTAAGATATACACAAAAATAATTAATAAGATTCTCAAATTAATTTATAGGCGGCAATCAATCGTTACAATTCGATTGTCTCTATCGAATAGTATCTTCGATAAGTTGTCTGCAAGGCCGAACTGAATATCAATGGAGAGTATTTACTCGATTTATTCTCATCTAAATTTAATGCCTCATTGGGCTCAGTGATGGATTACTTGGGTTCATAATTAAAAGGTAATTCGAAAGAATATATCTGATGAGATATACTACGAGTGTATATGAGTTAAAACTTTTTTTGGGAAATTAATGGATATATGTTGTATTACGATGTTACTATTGATATATTTACGTACTCAATCATCATCAGTTGCGAAATGCGTTCTTTAGTTACTCCTGTTTTCCTTGTGAAAATATTAATGCTAAAATTCTTACTAATTTAATTTCCTCCTCGGCCACCTCTGATAATTGTTTACTGTGGAAACTATTACAGGTGTGATAGGTAGTGTACGCATATAGCCTGCAATCGTGAAACTGTACTCTTATGACAGAGTTTAGCAAAGCCTTCTTAATATTTGTTATCTATTATTCTCGCTTAAATTACTTTGGGCGTGGCAAGCCTTCTACCATACTCAATACGCTTGTTTTTGTCCTTGGAACCATGAAGTTGATTGATGAGTCACCAGTTACTGACGCAGTGAATGAAAGGTGACTTATGCGACTGATATATATAACTGAAATTACCGATTTGTGCGTACGTTCAGTGGAATATTCCACATTTTAAGTAAAGTTATAAAATAGTTTGCAAGGAAGGTGGCTCAAAAACATCTACCTATATAGTAATGCGACTAATTTTCTTGATCCCGCCACTAAAGTAGTTCTGAGGTAGAAATGGTAAATAGCAGTATCGTTTTATGTATACTTTAGGCAGTACAGTGACGTTCAAGTCTCTTTCATTATTCATATTTAACTGGTGTCTTCTTAATTTCATTTTACTCACAGTGAGGCAGTTAATCAACTGCCAGTATAACGGGGACACGACATGGGATCCAGTGGAACGGGACAGGTGATAACAAGGGGTCCCACTGGAATTGGGGGAGGTAATACACTCCTCAAAGTAGTGATATTGGGTGACGGAGGAGTTGGAAAATCATGTCTTATGAACAGATTTGTTCACAACCGTTTTGATGAGGGTTCTTTTCATACTATTGGAGTGGAATTCCTCAATAGAGATGTTACAATTGGTGGAGAAACATACACATTACAGGTAATTTAAGCACCACATTCAGCCCATTGCGTCAGGGCAAACAATTTACCATCAAGATGTATTATTTTTTATATATTGCTGTTCATCTGTATATGCTATGATCATTGCTTCATAAGATATTTTGGCATGTAAAATATGACTATTCTCATCGATCCATTTACTGCAGATATTGTAATGCAATTAAAAACTTCAGGTCAATGTTATTGGGCTTATTTTATAACATGGATTTAGTTTTAGTATTGGATCATAATTTTTTGAAAGTGTATTTCATAACTTGCACTCTTTATTTAAGATATGGGACACAGCTGGACAGGAAAGATTCAAGAGCTTAAGGACACCATTTTACCGTGGATCAGATATTTGTCTGTTGACCTTTGCTCTAGATGACAGAGCTTCTTTTGAGCATTTACCTCTCTGGCGATCAGAGTTCCTGCATTATGCAGACGTTCAAGATGATCCTCCAAACCGTGCCTTCCCTTTTCTTGTGGTGGGAAATAAGGCAGATCTTGTGACCAATGTTGTTGGCCAGTCAAAGCATGAAGCTGGTAAGTTGATTTTTTCTCCAATAAACTGTGGCTCATCTTGTTAATTAAGCCTCTGACAAGTATCATTATCTTAATTTTGAAGAGCCATGAAGATTTGTTAGACTGATACATATATATATATATGTATGCATGTATATGTATGTATACATATATATATATATATATATATATATATATATATATATATATATATATATATATATATAAACCATAAACCAAAAACACAGTAATCAATCCGAAGGTCAGTTTGGTAGGTGATGGTAGAGTTCACCTAGTACTAAGCCTGACGGCGTGTGAAATTCACAAATCAGGGTAGGGGGGCCAGTTCCTTTCCCTGTGCCGGTTATGGTTTCCCAGGAAGACCTGTTACCCAAAAAATTACTTAGCTTGGGTGTAGCTGCAGGTGCCCAGAGACTTACTCGGGAATCGAACCCGGGACCTTCCGGTCAGTAGTCCACCACTCTACCCCCTGGACTACCGCAACCCCCTGTATATATGTATGCATATGTACGAGGGTCATCCGGAAAGTAGTACCCGTTCGTGAAATAAAGCCACAAAAGTAAATATTAACAAACATAAAAAAATTTATTTGAAAGAGGATACTTTAAACTACTTCTCAACATAATCTCCAAGCAAATTAAGGCATTTGTCATAACGTGTGACAAGTTTCTGTATTCCTGCTGCATAGTCCTTCGCCGCCAGCTCATTGAGATACGCGAGGGACCCATCTTGCACAAATTTTTGCATAATGCAGATGGTGTTTAACAATTTCATGAACAATTGTTCGAGAAACATTGGGAAAATGCTCACAGATGTCATCAATTGTGACGCGCCGATCGTTCCTCACGAATTCGTCAACTGAGCTCACCAGTTGGTCTGTAATGACAGACGGTCTCTCCGAACGCTCATCGTCGTGTGTGTTCCCCCTCCCCATGTTGAAGTTGCGACACCACCGCCGAACAGACGACTCGTCCATTACATTGTCTCCCTACACCTCCTTTAATTGGCGATGAATATCACATGGGCGAACGTTTCTTGCATTGAGGAATTTAATCACTGCCCTCACTTCACAACTGGCGGCGTTCTCAATTTTTTTAAACATTGTAAACAATCACAGAAACAACACAGGCAATGCTAGCGTCACGCAACTTGGCTCAGAGATGGCAGACAAGCCACTGAAGCTATCTGACCTCGTCCAGCGGCTACTCGCGTCGTCAGCACTTCATGCGGCACGAACGGGTACTACTTTCCGGATGACCCTCGTATGTCCGGTTGAGGAGATATTTTTACTCTTGTGATCCGTTCGATTCCGCCTTCCCCACCTCTATTGTGTTCGTCCTTTATACGTGTTCCTATCCCTTTTCCTTATATATGTTTCTGTATATATGAGTATATATATATATATACATATATATATATACACACACACACATACACACCCCCCCATGGACTACAAAGTTGATATGGTAGAAGGGCTTGTGCATTGCAATGACCCCTAGAGCTGTGCTGGCATGAGTAGTGTTAATTGCTCCTGGTAGGGTCACCCATGCCAGATAGGTCAAAGGTTAGGAGCCAGACAAAAGGTAATTCATGGAGCGTCTGACTTCAGTGGGGCGGCATTGAGTGTCTTGTTAAAAATTCTATTGAGGAAGGCAATGGGAAACCACCTCAATTATCATTCCCAAGAATTAATTGATGAACACTATAGAGAATATGAGTCTCTATATTGTTCATCAATTAATATGGGACTTGGCCCAATTGGCTGTGTGTCGTGCCAGGCATTCCAAGACTCAACAGCTACATAGTCACCCATGGCTGCGAACCTTTTGTTTGGTTCTCCCTCATTCTGACCCACTACTGCCCTTTCCCCCGTTATCGCTTTCTTCCTTATATTCATAGTTTTTCCAAGAATCGTAGGCCCTGGTGCTCCACATCTAGTGACATATGCTTGATTGATTTTAAAGTGCAACATGTAGTGAGCAGGGGTAGAGACAAGTGGATGCGATTTCTCATGTTGCCTCCCTCCGTTATAAAAAAAATAACTGGCTCAGACCTGGCAGAGTCCCTGAAGATACTTTGACAGAGATACAAAAAATTTTTTTTCCTCAAGGCTTGCTCTAAACTGTTGACACAGCCAGACTTATGGAATCTCAAGGGAATGGAAAATGTTCCATGCTTTTTCATGATTTTCCAGATTTTTCAGATTTTTATCAAACATATCATTCCTGATTAATCTATTGTTTGAGTCTCAAAATAATAAGTAATATTTTTTGTACAGCAATATTGTGCACATGTACATTATTATTGTCCATCACGACTTCCTTTTTGTATATTTCCCTAAATCTCCCAATGAAATTGTGTAATTTGTTTTGCTTCCATCTGATATTAAATGTCTTGAAGCATTTTAACCTTTGTACAAAGTATTAAAGTGCTTTTTCTTCAGTTCCATTTCTTCCTCCTTACTACCACTCCCATCACTGGACCAAGTTTTTCTTCAGATTTTGCAGTCCACATGGTGGCATTGTAGAGAGATGTGTAAACTTTTGTAGTTTATGTATCATCACTGGATTGTATGCCAGCCCGGAGATGAGTCATTAGCTCAGATCTGTAATAACATTTTATGCATGCCGCAACACCTTGGTCCATTGGTTGGGTAATTGTTGTGTTATCAGAAACCAAACAAGTTGCACATTTCTCGGTTGAAGATCTTAATGGGACAGAGCATTGTTCAAGAAGAGTAAAACTTATTACTTATCCCAGTGTTTGAGCCATTCCTCAATTAGGTTAACTTTTTTTCTCAATTTTCCATTGCTTCACAATATCACTTGTAGACTCCATTAGACTACAAAAGGGCAAGGAATTCAGTGAATGTGGTAGCCTTGTGAAATTGTCCTAGAATGTTATTTGGTATGCCACACACGAGCATGCCTGCACCATACTTGATGATGCGGACAAGAGTCAAGTTTCCAGATTCACAGGCAGTGAGGCCAATTTAAGTTGTCTACAAATTCCATACCTGCGTTAAACATGTTTTCCATATTAACCACAGAAATATTTCCACATGTTATGTTTCCACATCTTATGTTCAGTTGTAAGGTGATTTTCATATTTTTCCCTGTAAAAATGTTAATCTTAATCTTTCCTTTCTTGTCCAAGACTGTTTCCACCGCAAAATATTCTTCGTATAATTAAACAAATATTGCCTAATGCTCTTTACCTTTTGTATCATTTTTATCTTAATCAAGCATCTGGTATCTTTGCTTCTCATGTTGTTTAAGTGTAAAAACTCAAGCAGACTGGTACTCCAAGTGAAAGCTCCGCGGTTACATATTTTCCAAGTTCATTGTAAAGTAGAGAATTCATTTTATCTCTACTAGCCATGCTCACAAGTCTTTTTTTTTAGTGCTTTCAGTTTAGTTTTTTTATTGTTAATCATATTCAGCAGCTCAAATTCTGCCCTGCTCATAAGTAAGCATCTTTTTTATTCATCAGTTACATTTTCCAAATGGTGTGCATTCATCAGACATTTTTGTTTGTTCATTATAGGTGATTTAAATACAGTAGGGGAGGCCGAATCAAAAGGAGTCAATGACATGACTGTCAGCGATGGGAGTGGAAAGTTTAGGCCAAGGCGAGAAGTGTCACGTGAGGAAGCGGAAGAGTGGTGCCGAGCCAAGGGCAGCCTTCCATATGTTGAGGCAAGTGCCCGAGATGCTACTAATGTGGAGGCAGCCTTTGCTCTTGCAGTTGAGCGATGGGCAAGGTTGGAAGCAGGTCTTGGGAGGCCACATCTCCAAGCAGATGCCGTGCATCTCCACCATCAAGGCGATCGTAGGTGTGGTGGAGATGGTGCTAGGGCTAGTTGCTGCTTGACTGTTGGAAGTGGATCTGACTAATGCATCATACATGTATATTTAGAATTTTATATTGTTTGAAGGTTGAATTGCTCTCATTTTGAAGCTTCACAGCAGTTTTGAGACATTGTCTTTGACGTTAGTCAGTCACCCGAGTATTTATTGAATTATAGCATAGTGGTGATTTATTATACATTTTAATTGAAGACCAAATGGTTTTTAACAATCAAAACCCATTTATCAGTGAGATCTAGTCAGCTATCGTGCATGGAAATTTCAAGAACAATAATTCCTTGGTCATGATCCAAGAAAATATTTTTTCACAGCTTTTACCTGTACGCAGTACCTTTGTACAAAAGACGCTAATATTCCAAAGTGAAATTTTGTTGCAGATTGTTGCTTATTTTCACTCTATTAATTATATCTCTGACTTGTTAATTATACCTTGTATTTACCATTACTTTTAAAGTTAATATGATTCGGACAGGGATTTTTATTACTTGTATTATCTTGTGATGTAAAATTTTTTATAAGATTATTGTTGCAGTATTTCTCCACGACTATTATGGAAAGAAAATTTAACTTATCCGTTATTTATATTTTTGTATACACTTTTACGCTTTATAATAATTCCATTTTTAATTTCAAATGAATTTTAATGTATCCAAATTATGAGAACAAATTTTGTGCACTAAGATGTTTGCATGACTGTGAAAACATGATGGTGTAGGTTTTAAAATTTAAGCAAGTAATTTTGGTGCCTAGTACTTCTCCCAGGATACACCACCTTTATTGCTTTCTGAGGATCATTTATTTGCTCTAAATGTGTAAAAATGCAGTGTTCAGTGGCCAGTCTTGCTTGGGATCAATTTTACAGAATCTTTTCATAAAAATGGAAATCCCAGATATTTACTGAACTGGGGTCATGTTTCTAATATTGATGAAATATGCAGTTTCAGCATGAAAAGTAATTTAAATACAAATCTTGGTGACAAGTTGCTTTAAACTATTTATATGCCAACTGGTCCAGAAAATTATAGGTCTTAGTGATTGACAGTGTACATAATTTCAGGCTTTGTAATCAACAGTTATAGGTTAACAAATGAATGAGTTAATTTTTTTACTATTTAAGTATTAATCTTCATTAATTCTGAAGTTAATACATTTTTGGACCTAAGGCCTAATGCATTAATTATTAATTAGGAAGATGGTGTCTGAAAAAGGAAGTTTAAACTGTAAAGAATAAAAATAATGAAATAACTTTCAAAGTGATGGTCCAAAAGTTTATTTTCATGGCATTATTGATTTTGAAGTGGGCAATGAAAAATGTTGGTGATAATATTCTTAAATATGTACAGCATTTACTACTATTTGAGTGAACTTGGCAAGCTAAGATGTCTCTATGTATTCCAGACCTTCTCATATCCCATTGTTTCTTGAGAGAAATGGATAACATGGAAAGTATATTGCAACATCCCTGTAGATTTGATGCAGGGATTCTGTAACTAATAAAATTAAATTTGTTAATTTATTTTTGACTTTGTTCAGTAAAATATTAAACATGCAGCTTTTAAGCTAACATTATTTAATTTTGTGATAACTTAACATTTGTATCAATTTTTTAAAGACTGCTTTTCACTAACATTGGCTAGGAATAGATTTGCTAAGAAAATTCATAAACAACAATTTCAATATCTTAATTGACCCAGTTGGTGAGGAAAAATGCAAGAAACCGTAGAGTTTATTTCTCTCACACTAGAGACCCAAATGCACTTATTCTCAGGTATTTCAGAAAGCTCAATTACACTGATGCTTCCGATTTTTTTTCCCAAGACTGAAGTAATTCTGTAGTTGGTCGCTTGATATTTAAAATTAATTAAATCAACATGCAGGAAAAGATCAATTCATAAACTTTTCCCTGATAGGTACCTTGTTCATGGAAATACTCACTTTTTATGGATAAAATAACCAACCATTGGGCAATTAAGGAAGAACCCTTGAGTAGATTGATGAAAAGCATTTCTGTATAAATCAACAAGGGTGTACTTAAAATTTATACTCAAGTATGGCATTAACAATTTTGTTTGCGCACTCAAGTGCAGTCTCAAATGAACATTGCTTGATGACCTTTTGAATTCTATGAATTTGAATTTTCAATATTACTTCAAGGCTAGTTGCAAGCTACTGCAAAATATAAAATGTTAAGTTAACTCCTATAATCATGACTTCAGTTATTTAATTGAGGAGGTAAAACTAATTTTGGAGGCTTGAAGGGGGAGGAAGGTTACAACTTCTTTTGTGGTATGGGCCAGAGGTGACTAAATTAATCATATTGACTGAGATTAGTACTAAAATAAACTTGTCCTTAGTATTGGCTTAGCTGTCACTGGCATTTCCTTACTGTATATACATGCAAATATATTTGTTTGTTCAACATGTTAAAGTTGATAAGTACATGCATTGACGTAAAAAATTGTCATTACATGTGTAAAAATAATGTGTTATATTAATCATTTACCAATTACTGTGATGAAATTAGTTTAGCTAAAGCAACCACATTTGCCTTCATTTGCAGTATTCTGCAGTGTACTGAAGTCCTTGTAACAAGAAATTTGGAAGTAAACAAATTGGTATGACTAACCCACAAAGGGGATGGATGCTGTGGTTAGTGTGTTTTCAAAAATTTGTCTGAGGACTTCCATAACCATTTCCATATTGACAGTATTATCTTAATTCAAGCGAGAACTTTCATCTGTGGGTGCATATGGTTTTAATTAGGCAGCAGTTTTGTAAATAGGATGCAATAAATTATTTCTTGTAGGACACAATTCTTTGATAATTTTGTATTTGTCTCAAGCTGGCTCTATTTCAATGTAAAGGCTTGAAATAATAATTAGCAAACTATATTCTGTAATTTTGTTCAATTGAACATTCTTATTTTTATAATCTGAAGTTCTGACGCATATTTTTTAAAAATTATGGCTCACAATAATGCCTGAAATAGTTCAGGGAATTCTGCTTATCATTTGAGTATGTGTTTTACTAGTGAATGTATAATAATTTATAACTGATAACATTTGATGCAAAACCATTGAGATCTAAGGTCTGGATGCCATTTCTTGTTGTTTTTAAGTCAACTTGTATTTTTTGATCAAAGATCTGGAACAATACTTCGACAAATAAAAAGATTTAAATAATGAAAAATTGTAGTAATGAACCCCTTATCTCAGTATATGAGAGATGTTAATATGATTTGTTGAATAGTGTTCAAAATAAGCTGACTTCTACATGCCATTAGTCTCTCTTTCAACACTTAGTTCAAAAACTAAATTCTATGGTTCATTTTAATCTAGTTATCTTATTCCTTTTCGGTGTGCTATTTTTAAAGTTTATTGTAGAAAGAGCTTAGTCTACGACTTTGTTTCCTAAACTTTTTCTTGGTTTTCTTCCCAACTTTACCAGGACTAAAATGGGATTTTGTCACAATTTATTTCATTTGAAATCCTGCAATCACAGAAAACACGAGACTTTCATTTTTTGTGATGTATGTAAAAAAAGGAACCCCGCAGAACTTTTTTTTTGAAGAATTAGGACTATCATGGCTTTTGAATAGGAATAATGTTGACCCTAGTAATTGCACTAGGTTTTGGGCCACTACCATCAGTAGCCATTTATTTTTAATTAGCATTAATCTGAAAACAGCACTTTGGCCTTTAACATCAAACTTTTAACAAATTTATCTATATAAATAATTACAAGCACCCAAGGCCCAGATGAGGAGACCTATGGGTTGGGAGGCGAGGATGTTAACCCACCATCACTGGGGCTGGTGCCTACCTTTATTATAATGCTTTACAAATTGAAATTTTTTTCTATTTTCTATTATTACTGCACTCAAATGAAAACATCCATTCTTTGATTGAAATCTCAGCAGAGTTGATGCATAGGGTGTAAATCATGCATAGCTCCTTGGAAAAAGACTAATTGAATCCCAAATTTGCCTCCTCTCTTCCCAGTTACAACAGTAACTAGTGAAAGAAATTGGAATAATTTTATATTTCTTGAGGCCGTATTGCTTATAAGGCCCATGCATTCAATCTAAAACAGTCAAAATATACCTCGGCTTATGTTAAACTAACATCTCTTTATCATTAAATTGATGGATAGTGTTTTAACTGTCCTAATCAATATTAATATCTAGTACAAAATTTGCATTATCATCCCTTTGATAAAATTTGACTAGATTCCGTTTTTAAGTTTAACATCTATCTTAAAGCTAAAATTTTGGTTTGTGAGTGAATCCTCAATTTTTTACCTTCTCCTTTGCCTGGAATGATATACATTCCAAATAACTTCAGTTTTCTCCTCTTATCTGCCAGATTTTGTTATCCAGTTATATTGGTAACCTATCTTTTAAGTGAAACAGCAACTTATTTATCACATAATGCCTTACTATTCATTAAGTACCTTATATCCATTCTTCTAAATTTGCTTAAGAAAGCAGGTTTAGCCTTGCAAGAAGCATTACTCAATGCCAAACAATAATCTATGAAGACTAAAAGCATCTGAAAGTCCTGAATCATCATCGCAGCCTTTGGAAACAAGCATTCATGGAAGAAACTTGGATTAGGACTTTTGGAGTCTCTTATTTTACTTGTTGGCTCTATTTTACACTTTTTGCAACTCATTTTTGGTTGAGGCACTAGTGCTGTGAAACACTTTGAAGCATATGTATGCCAACTTTCTCTACCTCATTTCTGGGATATATAGATAATATGTGATGTTATTTTCTATTATCTTTTACATGATATTGGATGTAACAGGGTAGTCATTAGGAGAACAACATATATCTAGTTACTTTCATTTTACATAAGCATTCCTTACTGAAAATGGCCATTACCATTTAAAAGGCATGTTTGAATATTAAGAATGACCTTGCATTTCTCTGATATCAGAAGCATATTCTATTATGCATATCTGTGCTGTAGCTGAGGATTCAGCGTAGCCATGACCCTGACAATATCTTGGAAAATTACAAAAATACCCTATTTTGTAGGAATATGGCAAAATTTGCTATGATTGCACTGCTGTCATAGTGTGTAATTTTCTCCGTGTCCCATTCAATGCTTTGTAATCAACAGTAATGTTGAAAGCCTTAGCAGAGTTGTCAAACAGGATCCGTCCTGAACAGAACCAGACAGGAGATATCAGTGCTTGACATACTCCATGGGCATAGCTAAACATCAGTAGCTTTACTTAATTAGAAGTACTGTTATGGTTCCTTCTGCAAAGAAATCGGTTCACAGCAGACTGTATTTAATAGAAGGCAATATTTTTATAATGGTCTCACGACCTTACCTATGTCTTAAATTGCTTAAAACCTGAAATGATTGCTTAACTTGTCTTGGAATTTTGTGCCTATTCTGTTTAGAAAACAAAAAGAACACTCAGAAACGTGTTAATATCAAAGTATATTTTTTGTTGGACTAACTACTTCTGCATAGGCATTGTATATGTCATATTTTTTCTCACCAATAGTGGTGGGTTTAGGAAATAAAAATAGATATTGTGCCACAGCATAGAGGCCTGGTTTGTAATCTGCATCCTTCGCGAACCAATGCACCACATAATATATTTTTAAATGCATAAGCCTAGTTATGGAGCAGTTTCCTTTAAACTGCAGCCCAAACAATGCATTTCGATCAATGCCAGTCAAGGTAAGTGGTTTTTATAAGCCAGTTGAACTCATTGAACCCTAGGGCTTCAACTTCAACCTAATATGTTGTTGAGCAACTTAACATTCATAACTGATGGGTCTTCAGCTTTTGAACTCAACATTATATTCAAATTCAGGAATTTAATTAGAACAAAACATGGATGCTCAGATAAGTGGGTGAATTATGGTTTATATATCATTACTTTATGGTTATGGTACCCTAGTGAGTAATTTTTCTTGACGGAAGTGCTTATAAGACTGCAGTCACCCTCCATTTCACCAAAGTTGTGAGATTTCCTGCTCCCCATATCTTTCTGGGAAAGCAGAGGTCCCTAATACTCCTGCATGAATTTCACATGCCAAAGGCCTTGGTTATTAGGAAATCCTTCTAAACGTTTTTCTGTGGTTTGCATACACAATATTTTACAACAATTATCATGTACATCTGCAAGCCTTTGTAATGCATTTCATTGTAAGTTATAGATCTGAAATTTTCCATGGTGGTAGATGATGCTCAAAGATTTGATTACTACATTCTGTTTAAAATTCTAAGGTAATTTTCCATTCAAAGCCATAATTACAAATAAAAATCATTAAGGACCTTGGTTAATGTTAAATTTAGAGCATATCCTTGTGCTTACAGATTAATTCATTTTGCAAAAGGAATTAGATTTTTAGATTTAAGACCTTTATAATTCAGTGACAACTGATATATATTCTTAAACATGCTACACTGTTTATGAACGAGAATAGCCCTTGTATCTGTACCATCTTGGAATTAACAGATTTTAAAATTTAATTGGCATGCCTTAATGTCTATCACTTCAGTGCGCAGATGGCAACAAGTTTAATTGAATTACCTTTCATACTCTTAGTAGATACCTATTAATTTTTATTTAACATTACATGCCACGATAGCTCTTCTGGTTGCATATTTGGACATACACTATGAATGTGAATACAGTGGGACCTCATGTAATGAGCAACTCACACAGTGAGCAAAAATATTGGTCTTGACGAGGAGGGGGGAATTCCAAGATTCATTACATACCTGTTACTGCAGTTGTCTCTACCACAGTTCTCGCAGGGAAGAAGATGCCGAAGCGAATCTATATTTGTGCACATATCAGTAGAAGAGAATGCATTGCCCAACAACAAGGCAATGAAAGGTTGCCTCGCACTTCTATTTTGCACAAATTCGAGCAGCGATGTTAAAATCAAACCCCTGCTTGTTTGCTATTCAGAAACTCCACAAGAAGTGTTAAGTCCCAAACAGCAGGCTAAATGAGATGTGGAGATCACAGGAAACTTTTGCATCGTACCACGAGTAAGGGGCATGTCCCTAATGAGGCAGTGGTGATGTGCTCGATAAGTTTATTTGATGATCATTCTCAGTCACGTTTTAACCTAAATTTCTCTAGACAGCTTTCTAGTAGAAAGGAATTAGATATGTGCCATAAATAATTACTAATATATTTCGATTCTTACTTCCTTTTACAAATAGAGTTCACATTTCCCGTGGCTTCATTCCTTGATAGAAGAAAAGGTGAACGTGATCTATGATTGGTAAACAATTTATGCATAATTTTTTTTCCGGCATTGAATACAATATTGTATTTTACATAAATATATATATGCAAAAAGTTGTTGAACTATAAGAGTGTTTCCCTGAATGAGAAAGATAACGACATGGATTATGCTAATATTATGACATTCCACTGTAGTTCTTTTTATTTATTTATCAGGATATGGCTAATCTTATGGTATGGATCTAATTATGTAATGATTCAAATGTCATTTCCTAATAGCCAACAGTGCATGTTTCATAATAATATGGACCAATATGAAAAATTAGAAGGTTTGTAATGAAATTTAATACTTTTCAAAAGTTACATCCCAAATGCGATGGGATTATTAGATTCTAAACATTCAGATTCTGACTTCTGCAGTGCGTACATGCTTTATTTAAAATAAAATTAGAGTTAATGTAAATATAATTCATTTGACATATTTAAGAGGCAGGTTTCTCTAAAATTTATAAATCATACTTGAAATAAATTAGCATCATAGATAAACAATACATCACTCATTTCAGCCAATGAATTAGTCCAAATAGAACAGTGCATAAAAATATTTACAACAAAATCAGATGAAAACTGCCAACACATGAAATAATGAAGAGGTTTTGTTATACTGAAGAGGATTTAACCCACAGGTGATGATGCAGTGATTACCACGACCAACTTTCAAACAATGACTTTTGAAAAACGATTTACACTATTCTAACCAAGGTTGAATACTGTGGTATAACAATCTGCATTACATATGAAAATGTAAACAACCCTAACATCATCTTTCAACAAAACATTTCCATTGGTTTACAACAAAAATTCGGAAGCATGTGAATTATCAATCATTAATCACCACCTGGACTCCCTTCAAGTTATATATCTTGTTTAACATCTAATTATATACTCCATACGACGGTCTATAAAATCATTTTTACAAGAGTGGATTCCATTCATTTGTATATGGCTAAATTTACAATTGTTGGCAGAACCACATTATATCATACACATATATCGCAGATTAACAATGGGTCATAACCACCACAATGGAATACTTTTTCAAAATTATCACTAGCCATACAAAATTTCAACAGAGTTTTAAGATCAGTAACACAAAGTTATGAGAGAGCTAATTGAGACAGGATGAATCTGCTGGGCAGCTTGAAACAGAAAAAGAAATTGTGACAGAAACTGGATATGCCATTGAACTGATGTTTAAAGGACTCGTGGATATATTAAGAAAGGTAGCAATCCAAGCATTTAGTGGACTTCAATTCTTATTCAACTTATATTTATGAAACATTTTCTCCAAACTTAACATCTCTTGTACACTTTATCTCCAAGCTAAGAAATGGAGAAACTTCCTGAGTGATGAAATGTATTCCTGCAATAAATAAGAAAAAATAGCTTTAGAACAACAAATCACACTGCATTAGTCAATGATTCAACTGCATTCTAGTTACTCAATGCTAAGAACCTTATTCTCACATTAAACATGGAAAAGCATCTCAATGTGTGTAATCTCAGAGCAGTGCCTTTCAATGGATGGCAAAGTAGGGCACGGCTTGATAATGTAGAAGTAGAGTGTTTACTATTACTCAATTAGGCATACTACATTTATAATTTTGTCCAGATTTCCTTTGCAAACCAAAGTTTTGTCTAATATGGCCCAGGCTCACATGCATTTCTTTAATACTAGGCCAATCATTCTCAACTTATTTCCCTATTTAGTTCATACTGCATACTTCATTATGTAGTTCTGCCCATGATAACTCCAAGGCAATTTTTTTGCTTACAAACTATGTCTGCTGGGATTCCATCTCATCACAATAGGTCTCAATGCATTTTTTAAACTCTGGAACACATTAAATATACTAATATGGCACAATTTTGGCATGTTATTGCCTAAAACTTTCAAATTATAAATATTGCATCCATATTCCAATACTCACAGCTGTCCTTTAGAATTCTCTGTTCTCAAAAGTGCTCTCTTGGTGACAAAATGATGACATGGCTTTTTCTGAGACTGCTAGAATGTTTGAAGAAATTCTTTCTCAATATTCAATTGTTCCCGGCTCAACCTTGCGGAAATTCATTTTAATTAAATGAAGAATACAATGTATCTTTCCACTGTCCTTTATTCACCAGGTACCTGATGATGACCCTTGAGCGTTGAAACCGGTTGTACGTGAATAAAGGACAGTGGAAAGATACATTGTATTCTTCATTCAATTAAATTCTTTCTCATTTGAAATACTTTTTCTTTCTTTATTTTAGGATGTACAACTCACAATTGCTCTACTATCAGAGCTTGGTCATAATATATTCCTCACAATATTAAACTGTTGTAAATGCGAACTCATTCTTTCTCATTAATTTTTGGACAGGAGTAGAGAATTCTCCATAATCAACCCTCTTTAGCATTAGCAGCCCAAGTGGCTGATTGTCCTGATCTTCTGAGACATAATTAGTCTGATTGGGATTTGAATAGAGTTGCAGTTTGTTGGAGCAATAGAAACAATAAATGTGTAGCTACATCATCTACTCACGTGGAATACATAACTATGTTTGCATGTATAACAGTGTTTGTAAGTTAAGGCATTTCTTGCAGAGTTTAGAATAAGAAAGGTTTGTACCGAAGTCATGCAGAATTTTTGCAGACAACACTGGAGGAATGTGCATTTTTGAATTAACATAAATATCTGATAAGATTAGGCACATAAACGTAAAATGTCATTACATCAGGCAATTGGTGCAAAGAGGAGACACTGATTTTGGGTGTGTTAGATCAAAAGAGAATGTTGCTGGCCTACCTAGTGAACAGGAAAAGGACAATAAAACCAACTATTAAACATGGGATGATTAAAAAGATAAGACAATAAGGAAAGGGAAAAACTTAAACAGAGTTAGATAGAAGAATGGAATAATAACAAACTGAGGCAGAAAACTAATAGTTGGAGGGGGTCATGCAAGGTAATGGAAAGTTTGCAGAGGAAGGATGAAATTGGTGCACTATATAGGAAGGATAAATCATTGTCAGGAAGCAAGAAGGAAAAATCTGAGTTAACAATCGCAGAAAAATCGGGAAAAATATTAGTTGAACCAGAAAAGATCCGAGGGAGAAGGAAAGAATACATGGAAGAACTACATGTATATGGTAAAGACATTGCCCCACAAACTTGAAAAGAATGAGAATATGAAGTAGATGATAGCTTAGGGAAGCATACCTGATGGCAAGACAGAAAGGTCATAAAAGAATTAAAATCAAATAAAGCCATGAAGGTAGATAATATACCCACAGAACTACTAAAGAGATTACAAAAACTTGGAAGGAAGAGATTCATGGACTGATTCATAACATTTATGACGGAGGAATTCGGCAAGAAGATTTTGTCAGATCAGTGTTAGTTCCTATTCCAAAAAAAGGTAAGGCATACAGAACAGTTGTTCTCAGAACCATCAATTAAATGGAGAGCAGAGCAAATAATTACTTAAGGGATGATCAGTTTGGGTTCAGTAAGGGGAGAGGCATGCGTGATGCCATAGCAGTAATGAGATCCATAATAGTGAGGAACAAAAGAATACAAATCAGGATGTTTTTGCTTGTTTTGTAGATTTTGAGAAGGTATTTGAAACAGTGGACTGGAGAGAATTAATGAATGTATTGCAGAATATAAGATGAAATTAGAGGGATAGGAGACATCCACAACCTGTAAATTTCTCAGACAGCTAAGGTATGAGTTGTGGAAGGGGAGTTGGACTTGGCAGTGTTAGGAAGATGAGTAACATAGGAATGTTCAAGCAATGATATATCAATTATTGAAAATAAACATTTATATTTTTAAAAATTGGAGACCTTACTTTTGGGATTGCCCTTGTTCATTCCACAGTGGAAGACAGGATAAGAAAAAACTAAAATTAATTACTATTAATGATGTTCGCTCTGTGTCCAACCAAAACTTACGTTAAACAGTAGAAACCAATTTAAAAAATTACCACCGAAAACATAATTTATTTTAAAATAAGAACTAAAATGAAGCTGTAGCAAAACAAACAACAATGTCAATGATGGCAAAGTGTTACAATCCAATTAGTATTTTAAAAATATAAACCATTTCACATATTTGATGTCATAATACATTGATTTCAGCAATTGAAAAATGGGTACTAAGGATGACATTTTACTGAAAACAATATCTTTTTAAAACTGTTAAAAAGGAAAAATTGAAATATTATTTTTGGGAATATGCTAATAGTCACTGATAATGAACTAGAGATGACATTGGGTGGGATGAGGTATGAGAGAGGATTAAACAGGGAAATGGTGGCTAATGGGGCTTACTCCCTCCTTGGAGATCCCCTCCAGCTGTTTGCTCACTGGAGATCTCCTTCAATGATTGGCACCTGTAGAACTTTACTACATTGTTCTTCAATACATTCTCTTACCTTCTGTCACACTACATCCCTAGCATAGTGACCACATTTTATCTTGCGCTGCTCAGACAAAAAAAGTGCCAACAACATCCAACTGGTCCTACATGTGCCATCTGTCAAAGGATTCTCCAGTAAGTGAACAAGCCCCAAGTAACCATTTCCATCTCTAATCATCTCTCATTTCATCTTCTTCACTATTGGCCAATGAAATCCCTCAAAAAATAATATTGTTAAACTGCTCACCTATTAAGATGCTATTTTTATTTTCCAACACACAAAAAGTGAAATCTGTTACGATTTCCTGGTTTTCTCAATTCTTTCATTAATTAGATAAATAAAAAATCTTCAGCTTACCTTTAATAAACAATGCGGCAAATTACACATTTTCAAGAATTTACATCTTTGTTTCATGTTGGGTAAGTTTATGACGATGAAGACTGGATTTCTGGGAAAATCTCTGCATGCAGTATGGGCATTCAAACTTCTTTTCTCCAGTATGCACAACTGTATGTTTTTCCAAAGAACCACGGTTACTGAAAGTTTTGTGGCAAATTTTGCAAGTGTTTCTAACAGAGTTATCTATACCATGACTGGCCATGTGGCGGTTGAGTTGTGCTAGATGCGCAAATACCTACATAAAAAAATTAGAGAAATTCAGTTAGTGTTCAGAAGTGTCTTCGGAACTTCCCATAATTTGTCACTTGAATAACAATCCAAAGACCAAAATAGTATTAATATGAAGTAATGTTTATTTATAAAAACAAAAAAGTGCACAAACAACCATCATTAATGAGCACCTAATCAAAAGATATTTTCATATACTGGGTACGGCAGTTAAATCCAGACAAATGAAACTTTTGTTGAAAAGAAAATGTATTTAAATAATACGAATGAAATTCCTTTTGAATACACAAGTAGTATCTGTCAAGAATAACATTACTCAATGTAACCCCCTTCAGTTGCAATGACCGCCTCCAATCTTGTCCTGAATCAAACACATGCACGCTTTAAAACAGCGTGCTGTCCATAGTAGCGAATGCTGCTATGATAGCAATGCGACATTAGGGTGCCTCATCTTATTGATAACTCTAATCTACGCTGCAAACATAATAGTCGAGGGGGTCAAGTCAGGGTTATTCGGGGGCGAAAACTCCTTTGACCAGAACATGTCAATGTTACCTGAGATCCAGTTTTCGAATAAATGAATCGTATGAGTTGGTGCACTATCCTGTTGAAAGACGTCTCCCCAAGGCCACAGTTACCATTCACAGTTTCACAAAATTCTTCAAAATATGCAAATTGGCTAAATTCCTCTGAAATCAGTGCCCGAGTCTTTCCTTGAATGAGGTTTCCTCGCTGGGTTAGTGAAACCTTCCCCAGACTTCTCTCAAGCATTATACTTAGCCACAATATCGTAAACAGTTGATCTGGGATACCCGAAGAATCGAACTATTTCACTGGACGAATGCCCAGCACGAACACTTTCAATAATAAGGGCTTTTCGATTGTACTCCAAACTTGTACATGGTATCTCAGCTATTTTGAGGTTATGACTGTTTTCCAGATGCCTATAGCTTTCAAGAAGGCCAGTGGGGCTACGATATGGCGGGAAATTCAAAATAAAATTTGTCCGAAGATAAGCGCCGCACCCTGTCTGTAGGCATTTGCAAAATATCAATGTTCACATATATAAAATTAATATAAAATTTACAGTTTATGCAATTTCATTTAGAATATACTAAAACAAAAATTTATGTAACACCAGCAAGTTAGTCATTAATCTAAGATTACAAAGTTGGGCGGGGATCAGTTCAGTCAAGAGCATATTATCAATCAACTACATTTATCTACGACTCCTCAAAAGGCATAAAAAGAATAAGCTAGATCATTATTTTTATTTTGATGATATGGGGCAGTTGGAATTTCAAGGGAAATCTGGGAAACCATGAAAAGTATTCACTGTGAAATTGGCATGTCTCCGTGACAATTCAGTTGAGGAAAACCGCAGTAAATGTAACACCTGTGTTCAAGGAAAGATGAAGATAAGACCATATCATAAGAGTGGGTCAATAAAAGCAACTGGTCCTCAAATTTAGTGCTCTCAGATTTTGTTGGGAAGATCAATCCTAATATTTGAAGGAGATTCACAATATACAATAAATTTAAGAGATGAATTTTCCAACTTGTGCTTTTCAAAATGCTGACAATAATTAGAGATGCTTTTCTTGGAGTTCAAAATATTTCAGAACCAGATAGAGACCTTCCAGGAAAAAAAATCATATTCCTTAAAGGTAATCATACAGGCAAATGCATAGGAAATGATTGTTAAAGTCATTTGGAATAATGTGGAATCAACAGAAGACTAACCATACCCCACTATACAGATACAAATTATAGAGCAGAACCCTTTTCGATATAGTGCGTTGGATGCTTATAGTCTGAAGGTTCCACACAAGTTCTGAGACAAGGTGTTAAGCACAGCTGCTTTTATCAAGAACAGGAGTTCATCATAAGGAAGGAAAGAGAATACCATCAAAGTTAAAGAGAAAAAGAAGCCTTAAAACTTCAAGGCACAAAAATGTTTAACTTTCAGGCTTGGATTGGTGTGAAGGGAAGGAAGTTGGACATAGGAGCTTACAAGTGCGTGATCACGCACTATCCTGAATGGACCAAATACTACTAACTATGGAGGCTAAAGAAGATACGTATTAATTAGCACAGATGTAATTTTCAATTAGGAGGTTTTCCATTTTAGAGATAGATGAGAGACCAACTGTAGATGCAACTTTAACTCTTTAGACAGAAAGAGAACGAGAGCTGTAATGACACAGACAGAACAGAAGAGAGTGCAGTGGAAGAGCCCTGAAAGAGAAGGGTGGACATTTTTGAGCCCAAGGGAGCCAATAAGTCCGAAACCTAAAGAAATGCACACAATGTGAGCATTGCAATCGATGTTTGGAGCCTGGTGCCATGAGGTATTAAGTGAGGATGCCACACTGAGTCCCATACGTTTGTATGCTGAAGAGAAGTCTTTATGGCTGAAATAGGGTAGGTCAGGACTAACACAAGCATTTAAAACATTAAGTGAAACAGGTTGCCTGCAGCAATGTGTGAGCCATGTGCTTATTCATTGATGGTTTTGATTAGATCAACCCTGTTTATGTGGATAACTTCAGAGTTTAGGGGGAAAGAAGGTAATTAGAGCATTCAACAAGCGTGAAGCAGAATGAAGGTGTAGTAGTGAGGTCCATCTTAAGTAAAATTGGTATGGTGTACTTGGAGCCAGGTGTTGACTTTTTTTGCCTTTTGAGATGCTTGATTTCTTTTATACACTTCGAAAGGACTGAACAGTCAATATTTCATCACCGCATAGCATTTTCTCTTCTGTAATTTGTAGTTTAAAGTGGGTGGGTGTTTTTATAGTACATGGTTTGTATAAAAAGTATTGGGAAAATTTTCTTAAAAATATATTTCAGATATTGCTATAATGCCTCATAATTCTTCTAAGTACATCCCTTGAGCATCGACATACTTTTGCCAGTGGCTTTTCAACAACTCGAAGGCTCCCTGGTAGGTGGATTCTGGAAGGCCCTTAAGGGTTATGCGTGCAAGCTTCTTTGATGGCTTTATAGATCCCATAGTGGTGTCCTTTGAGGGAGGATTTCATTTTTGGGAATAGGAAATGAGTCTGCTGGTGCCAAGTCCCGACTTGGCACAGATCTTTCTCATCGCCAAATTTTCAGTGATAATGGTAGGCACTGTCATCTTATCAATACCAATATGATCAGGGATCATTTGCACACTCAACTGAGACTGAATTCAGCACTTCATGCCCATATTGCAAGTTGTTGTCGGTTCCTGATGTTGACAGCCATCCAGCACAAGGCTCGCCCTCCACACTCTCTTGGCTATCTTTGAAGAGCTTGCACCACTTAAAAACTTTGTGAAATGTTTACATCCTTGAACACTAGGCGAATCATGCCCAACGTCTCCATACCCAATATCTGCAGTCCAATAAATATTTGATGGCATACCACTGTTCAATCGTTTGCTGCATTTTGCACTTGCATCAAGTCACTCGACAGGGGTCCACTAAAAAACATAATCTAGCCTGAATGAATGCTCCCTACTCTTGGTACTTGGCATGTGTTGAAGGTCATACCCCCAAGCCTGCACAGTGACAGCATGTTGCAACATAGTCACATAAGGAAAAATTGTTCCCAAGCTTTTTATCCATACCATGCACATACATGCAAAGTGTTTTTTGTGTCCGTTCGCTATGGACCTTTTGCGGGGTATGAACTAGAAATTTTGTTTTCCCGTTACTCCAAAATACTTGACAAGAATTATAGGTTAGAAATAGTGTTAATACTATGGTGTTTGTCATTTTACAGCTTTTATGGCACTATGCTTATGCTGAGCATTTTTGTTCCTTTGTTTTTCTTTTGCACCCACAATGCAAAACTTGATGTAAACACTGGTCAACTCACATAGTTGTACTTCCATCCCATTAGATAAACTGCTTATTACTATTATACTTTTGAATCTTAAACTTAGCTTTGCTAGACGCCATCAGAATAAGAAAAAAACAATTAAAAAGCTATCTATCTCCACACACTATGTTCACTGGCATAACATAAAAATGAAAAAAAAGACACTTCACCACTTAAACTTAAATTTAAAGATACTTACTTTGTAGCATTCACTGCAGGCATGAGGGTATTCATCAGCATGGCATTTGATGTGGCCTGCCAGCTGTTCAAGAAGACTGAATACTTCAGGACAGGCATTGCAATGGAAGTAGTTTGATGTTGTTCCACCTCCACCCTTCTGAGCTGCCATACACTGACTAACATGCTTTTTCAACTCCTCAACAAGACCAAAGGCTTGAGAGCAAATACCACAACGATACACTGCAGAATGTGAAGACATGTGCATACTGAGTTTATTTCGTGATGGAAACAATTTCCCACAAAGCTCACACTTATATCCGCCGGAATTCTCCTGATGAAATCGCATGTGGGAGTTGAGGCCATGGTAATTGTTGAAACTCTTACCACACACTTTACAAGGGTAAGTTTTGGTTTCACTCACTGGTTCTGGGCTGGAATTTTTCTGTTTACTTTTGCCACTGCCACTGCTACTATTACTGCTACAACTGGGAACTAAAAAAACAGGCATATTTGTAAAAGGTTTATGATTACATTTAAATAAAATATTTAAGATATAAAAGTTTTGAGAATTGGAAAATTCACCCTGGTTTTATTATTTAGAAATGGACGACAAACATTCAAAATATACACAAGTACACATTTAATACTTTTCGATAAATATGAATACTAAAATGCATGAGTTTTTACTCATAATGGATCATACTTTTTATTTCCTTGAGTATGAAATTTCATAAGAACCCTAACTGTAACAAATGGGTCGTTCAACAAGTCCTTAGGAAAAACAAAGAAAAAAAACAAATTATTTTAGGGTAGATTTTAAAAATCTTAAACGTAACCTACTTTTAGCTCAGTACACTTTTCAGCATTTCTTCACCTTTTTAAAGTCATCCAAAAAGTTAATTTTAAGCATCTAGCATTCAGGAAATACAAGCAAGTGAACAACTATTAATGCAAGCTCATTATGGATTTGAATCACAATATCCTTGTTTGGAAATTATATTTCCTTGATGATTAGCTGTTTAAAAAAAAAATAAATAACAGAATTATGTAAAAGTTTGAAATGCTTTTTATAAATTGGGAAATATTTCATGCCTTCTAAATTAAGAAAAAATATCAGTAGGCACAATGTTGCTGCAAACAATATATTCCTATTATGAAGAGCTTATCTTCTGTGTTTTTTCACTCACAGAAGTAAGTACCTAACAATTACTATGAAGTTGTTTTGTTAAGTGCTACACCTTGTAATTCTAGTTAACTGCACAAATTCATCTTCAAACTCAGACAGTTCTCTCACTTCTTACAGCACAGAAAACACAGTGAAAGCTACTACCGTATTTCCCCATCGGTAACGCGAGCTTTATCAATACAAAAATGTTCAGATTATCAAATTATGATGATGCGTGTTATGTAATGAAATTTGAAAAAATCCTAACATTTACATACCTATGCACACAATAATTTAAAAAAGATTATTGCAAAAATAAATTAGACTGGAAGCATACCTTTGTAATTGCATTCTATTTTATACAGATCTGCTACTTCTACAGTTATTTCATCTCATAAATCCATGAGGAAAAGAAGAAACAAAAATTTCTATACTTCATTTATTGTAATATGTAGTACTTCTTCATTCTAATACACAGTACTGCATGTATACGTAGAGTACGTCGTATTATTTACACATACCAATAAATATATGATAGGATAGGTTGACCACTCGAATCCAAGAAATTCGTCAACTGAAAAACAGTTAAATGAATAAGTGCATTGATTGTCTCTTCAGGCACATGACCGAGTTCAATCTCTTAAGTTACCTCTTCTTCATTGTCCAGCACTGGCATTTAAATATTGCCTAAAGATTTTTCAAATCCATTTTTTACACCAGCCACTCTGACACCCTGCCAAATTTACAGGATCCAACGGCTCATTTCTTCGTAAGACACCCTTTTAACCCTTCCCAATTCTGTGTAGTCTTTCATATCAGACATCATCCACTTTTCCTAACTTGAACGTAACTTTGATTTAAAAGATTTATCAATGGATAAATCCTGGCAGCCTCACAATTTACGTTTTCTTTTGTGAAATTGATGACTTCTAGCTTAAACATCGCTGTACACGATTTTCTTCTGCGTGGGTAATTTTCTTGAGAAAATTCTACATTACACAAGCTTAACTCAATTCAGGTTTGAAACAATCACCACGTAGGCAGCACTTTCATAGAACTTTGAGGTGTTTAGAACAGTGAGTGCCAATACTAACACAGCGAAGTAAAGCAAACAAACCAGGAAAATTCTATTTCATTCATTCTGTTATTTTTTTAAATTTGATTTGCCCAAAGTTACTTTTTATTGCAAATAAAAAGGCACACAAGGCTATGCATCGTTCCGACTTACGAATCATAGCGAAAAAGCAATAAGGTGGCATGTTGTGTTGGCTTGTAAATGTTGTTTATTTTTTTATCCTTCCGTTGTTTGGAATTAATGTCAATCACCTAGCTCTAATCTTCTCTATACTTTTGGTAGATATAGCCACAAGAAATTATGATTTCATGTATTCATTGGTCGTTCCATCCGCACCATCTATTATTGTATGGATATAGATGTATATTTACACACAATATACATAATTTTTACACGCATATATAATATTTAGGCGCATGTACATACAGATGCACAACATCTATATGTATGTGTATATCAAGATAACTATGAAGGCATGGGCACACGGTATCTATGCAAATTCACGATAACTACAAAGTTCTGGGTGTGCGTTATCGATAGGAAAATACAGAAATTTAAAAAATTGCTAAGTTCATTTAAATTAAATCCAAATAAAGAAAATACAAAAGTCATTTTTCCACGAATGTTTGCAATTTAAATTTTCAATTTCAGTTTTACCCTGGGAATTTTACAGTTTTTTCTGTTCCCAGTTTTTTTTCCAGATTCAAAGATAGCTAGCTGGCTACAATGTCTGACTTTGAAAGGCTTTATGGAAAGTTATTAACCCCAGAAAAGACTAAGAGCTAGTTATTGCGTCAATGTAAACAAATGATGCCAATCACCAAAAATGCTGCCAAGGTCTCCCATTAAAAAAAACTATTCTGCTCCAGACTTCATCCTTTCATCTTGGAGACCTCAGGACATAAAAGGCTTCATTCCATCCCTCTGCCACAACTAATACATAACAATGTTTTCAATTAAAAAAATGTCCGTATTAATGCAATAGAATGTCCATGAAATAAAAAGTCCACGGCAAAATCAAAATGATGCAAAAAAAATAACACATCTAGTATTCTGGATGAATAACATTGAATAAGATCTCATTTTTCCTTAACCCTTTGCACTCGGGTGTTTTTCCTCAATTCCCTCAGTTTACTCAGCATGTAATTTTTGAATAACCAAGGTTTTATATATGGCCCCACTAGAATGAAAAACTAAATTTTCTTTTCATATAAACTCATTTATTTGGATTTTCTACACAAATTTTAGCATAAATATAGAAAGTGAATGAAAACTATAGCCGAGCTAAAATTCCTTGATATGAATACAGTAAATTTCCAAAGAAACTGCGGGAGATGCCGCAACAGTAACTTTCAACGGAGTCATCCGCTAATGTGCATTTTAATAGAACAATTTCAGAGTGTAAAAATCATTCGCCTTGACTGGAGGCGAATGATTTTTACACTCTGAAATTGTTGAATTGAAATGAATACAGTAGTTTTTATTTATATTATTTTTCCTGCTGTGATATTTTTTTTAAACATTCATCCACAGGAAAACCTGGATTACATTCACATGTCTCGCGAATATAATGTCTCTCTTCTTCCACCCTTGACTTTTCTGTTTGAAAAATATGACATAATCTTTGTTTTTCGCTAGGGTGAGGTGTGCTTATATGGAGCTTTCCATCTTAATGTTGCCCTAGCCCTGTGGATGATTATAAAACTCTAAGGGTTTGAGTACCACCTCCCATTTACTGAGAATTTTGATTATCCCCTTGCCTTTCCATGCAAGAAGCATTACATTTTCATTCCTGTATGCCACTTTCTCTCCATTTTTGGCTCCACTTCCAGCTTTGGGTCTTTGATAACAGTTGGATTGTCTTTCCTATTGGGCTTTACTGTCCCTGTCAAGCGAGTTTTCTCCCAGAGCAATTCCCTTGTAAGAGTAAAACTAGTGTATTATTTATCAGTGAAGAAGAATTGATACCGTTGAGCATCAAGTTTTAAGATTTACAACCTACTAACTATTCGGCTAAAAAAGAGATCAGGTCTTACAAAGGTTTCAATGTTATTCCACAATAATAAGGAACAAGTGAATATAAATAACCACATTATGAATCTGAGAGAACATATAAACTAATTAACCCATTTTGTTGACTTTTTAGGATTACAAATGATGAAGTACGAGGGTCATCCGGAAAGTAGTACCCGTTCGTGCCGCATGAAGTGCTGACGACGCGAGTAGCCGCTGGACGAGGTCAGATAGCTTCAGTGGCTTGTCTGCCTTCTCTGAGCCAAGTTGCGTGACGCTAGCATTGCCTGTGTTGTTTCTGTGATTGTTTACAATGTTTAAAAAAATTGAGAACGCCGCCAGTTGTGAAGTGAGGGCAGTGATTAAATTCCTCAATGCAAGAAACGTTCGCCCATGTGATATTCATCGCCAATTAAAGGAGGTGTATGGAGACAGTGTAATGGACGAGTCGTCTGTTCGGCGGTGGTGTCGCAACTTCAACATGGGGAGGGGGAACACACACGACGATGAGCGTTCGGAGAGACCGTCTGTCATTACAGACCAACTGGTGAGCTCAGTTGACGAATTCGTGAGGAACGATCGGCGCGTCACAATTGATGACATCTGTGAGCATTTTCCCAATGTTTCTCGAACAATTGTTCATGAAATTGTTAAACACCATCTGCATTATGCAAAAATTTGTGCAAGATGGGTCCCTCGCGTATCTCAATGAGCTGGCGGCGAAGGACTATGCAGCAGGAATACAGAAACTTGTCACACGTTATGACAAATGCCTTAATTTGCTTGGAGATTATGTTGAGAAGTAGTTTAAAGTATCCTCTTTCAAATAAAATTTTTTATGTTTGTTAATATTTACTTTTGTGTCTTTATTTCACGAACGGGTACTACTTTCCGGATGACCCTCGTATATCTTTCCCTTGAAACAAACAACAGCTTCATCAAGAGCAATCTCCATACCATGACAGAATCTCTCCCTAAATTTCATTTCCAGATATGATGTGGAGTTTACCTACTCTGTTATTGTTCTCAAATCTTTATTTGAATTTTTATAGTTTTCAAAACGAGGGCAACATACAAAATATTTGCAATAATCTCTCCTGTTCTAAAACATATTGAAAAAATGGTATACGAGACTCAAAACCCATTGACCTATTACTCTGGAAGTCAAGGTGATTCAATATTCCCTAAGTATTTTATACTGCACCAAGATAAACCATTTCTTCTGCCTTCACATATTTCCAATTATTTTAAATTTTTCTGGCTAATTTTATGCCTAGCATAGTCTCTTTTCTCATCCTTTACATTTTTATATCAATGTCTCAGTAAAAAACAATTGCAGAAAGTCCAATGGCACATTCTGAAGGAACTTGAGGTCCAACACACAACTGACTAGGGAATGGGATTCTTTTAGGCTCTTCACATTCTTTCAGATTCTTCAGGGTCATGCACAGATAGGGCTTTTCACTTTTATTTATCATTTTCCACTATAAACCTTTTTTTCACTAGGTGTCTTGTCTAAATTCACAGTGCTACCACCTGCATCTCCATCATTGTTACTTGAATACACAATTTTATACCTTCGCTTGTCTTCACAAATTCTACATCACTGTCAGTACATTCACCCTGATCTTCTCATAATAGAAGGGAAGTTTTCCTTTCTGTAGTTTCATGCAGACGAGCAATTAGCTCATCCTCGTATGAGTGATCGGAGTACCTCCTTTCATCATTATTATCTTGTAAAATAGTTTCTTCATTTTCGATGTAAAATATGTCATCACTGCTTTCTTATTCTTTGGATAACTTGTCCATACTGAGGAGAGGATGTTCGTTCTGAATATGCAATTACTTGTGGGAATAAGTGTTCATCCAACAAATGAGAAATCATCATTTGCCAAAGAAACCTTCATCGTAACAGCGGCTACTAAACCCTTATAGAGGCATAAGCAAATCTTATACCCATCAACTTTAGTCAAAATTTAAGACAAGATACTTCACTTGTGTCATTGAATAGGAAAGAGACATGGTTAAAGAAGGAGAAAATATATTTCTTTTCCTCCAGGTTTACCTTAAATGCAGGGGAAAGCTTGAATGATTACAATGAAGATTATATTTGGGTAAATTCAATGTATAGAAATAAGAAGTATTCTAGTAATTAAAACAAATTCCATACCTCGTGTTCGGTCATCAGCATTTTCCATTACTTTCCAGGTTCCATCCAGCTTTTTCACTACAGTTAGCCCAACACATGTTTTTTCATGCTCCGTCAACAGTTCTTTGCTAGGAAAAGCTTTACCACAACTGGTGCATGATGCAAAGCCACTAGGATGGGGAAGTGAGGCACTTTTATTGCTGATATTAGAGTGAGATCCATTTGATGCTTCTTCAGTGTTTGCACAGACCGCTGCATGCATATCCAACATCTGACCATTGGCAAAAACCTTGAAACAATTTTGACATGCAACAAAACCAGACTTTGTATGCACAACAACATGTTGCTTTAATCGTGCCCTATTTGTGAAAGTTCGTCCACAGGCAGTACATGTAATACCAGCACTACTCTCTTCTGACTCAGCTGGGGACTGAGTGATAACCAGGGGCTGGTTTCCAGGTGACTGGGTGGCACTTTGATTATGATGAAGTTGGTGCTCTGAAAGTAATTCCTCTGATATAAACGTCTTTAAACACTTAGAACATGGAAAAGATTGTGACTCATGCAACATCATGTGTCTCTTCAATCTGGACCTTTTACTGAAGACCCTGTGACAAACACTACAGCATAAATCGTTTGATACATTCATCCCTGTTCCACGTAAAGACACACTCTCATGCGTTTTCTTGTGAATGTTCAGCTGTTCAATATTGGAAAAGTATTTACCACACATTGGGCAGGTGATTGGATCTGATGCCAAAAGGTGGTAATTCATATGCTGATTAAGGCGAGAACTTTTAGAAAATATTTTACCACAAACATTGCACTTGTGTTCTTTTTTATAAAAATTACTTTTGGTAGGGTGATGAGAAAGAATGTGACTTTGTAACTGCCCAGAACTGGAAAACAGAGAAGGACATTCTTCACAATTCCAAGTTCTATTGTGATTGGCAAGCACCTGGTGTCGCAATAATTTTTCTTGAGTTGGAAATATCTGGGAGCAAACAGGACAAACATTCTGCATCATTAGACCAGTCTGGTTGTACTGGTAGGAGCTATCTCCAAATGCATTGGGACTTTCATGAATTAAAACAGTTGGCTCCATCACATTGATATTCTCTTCCTGCATTTTAAGGTTACTCACTCCCTTACGCGAACTATCTTCAGCATTATTTGAAGTACTAGGCACTTCAATAGAATTAACCCTTCCTGAATTGGGTCTGACAATAGTGTGGCAAACCATATGGCTGGTCAAGTAAAGTGGATTGGGAAAGGACATGCCACATATTTTGCAGGCATGACTGTTATGCACCCTTTTGTGTCCTTTTAACCCATTCATTGATGAAAACACCCGAGGACAGAGTCTACATGGGAAACGTTGAACTCCTTTACTGGGCAGAGCTGGTACTGATGCAGCAGTTTTATATGGAGACTTCACTACAGGAGCAGCAGCTGCAGGAACACCTGGGGGCTGGGGATATCCATATGAAGGGATAGTATGCTTTGCCCTGTAGAAACAAAAAGAGATCAAAATCAAACATGAAAATTTCATTTTGCAATTGCATATTATATAATCTTAAAAATAAATGAATGAAACAGAATTTGAGCCTCGAAATGGAGTGATATCATGATGACATTAAGATGCCAATTAAAAAAAAATCTCAATCAATGTCATTCCCTAAAGCATCATTCCTAGTGACTCCAAAAATAATTTATTATTCAATATTGATAATTATAAAATATCAATTCCTAGCATTGAAAAAATGTGTGCCTTTTCACATAACTAATGGTTCACCTACATTTGACTAATAGAATAGAAAATGTTCCCCAACAGTTCACAAAAACATTCTGCCTTAAAATAGGTCGACGAAGAGGTAAATTCAAGTACAATATAACAGGCCAAACTACATTACGGGAAATATAATTTACTTTATGTGTCTTCCTAGCAAGATGTTGGTCTTGAAATCCATTCCACAGAATTCACAAACTATGGTTGCATCATGGACAGACATGTGACGTAACAGACGGCAGCGTAGGGCAAATCTCTTTCCACAAACTTCACAAGGATAGGGCAGATCCCCCGTGTGCACTCCACGATGGAGTATCATCTGGTTTCTTGTGTGGAAGGCTTTTGCACAGAATGGACATAGGAAACGTCTACGACCACCCACAACCTTGGTCAAAATTGTTTGGTTTTCTGCTGATGCCCTATGAAGAGTAAAATTTTGGTATTAAAATTTTCCCGATAAATTTAGTTCATTGAAATTTTGCACATGTAATTTTACTATCCCTTTCAAAAGAGTACACAAATTGCGCCACCTACCACATGACCTGCCAGAACTAATCTTGGCTCTCCCTAGCTTGTATATTCTTTAAATATTCACAACGAACAAATTTTAAGAAATTTTTAACATCATGCAGGAAATTAATTAATCACTTTGTATGAAATATCCTAGCTCTGATTCAAAAAAGCAACACCATAAACAACACCACCTTAGTCTATCAGATGCAATTTCTACCAAAAAGAGCATTAGAATATTGTTTTCTCAACCACATGCAGTCCAAGAGCATCATGCACCTCCATTGTTACCTGTACTATTACATATTAAGAGAAAGATGAACCGAGAGGCATATAGAGATATAAATACGTTAAAAACCTAAATGTTTAATTACATTTACTTAATAATTGATTTGAAATTTAGCTTTTCAGTAAATCACAACTATGGGTTTTTATAGTTGCACACTTGATGTGACATCTTTTAATTATCATAGATAAAGCTTGAATGCATGCAATTATTCATAATTAAGGCACTCAACGTCCTACTAACACTATAATAATGAACTGCCAATGATAATACAGTAATAGAAAACTTGGATAAATCTTTGAAAAAAATGCTATGGAAAATGTAAGTACTTAGTAAATGTTCATAGCAGATGTAATAAATAGTTTTAAAAAGACATTTAACACATATCCACAAATCAAATTAAGATATTGAGGTAATTCCAATTATTAATTGAAAATAAAGCTCATTCCTTCTTCCCTTTCCATTTTCTTAATATAACTACTTTCCTTAGAGGGTATGAGCTACCAAGATTAACTTAAAAGGAATTATTCTCCAAAGATATTTATTTTCAAAACCCGTCAGTACAAAAATGTTCAATAAACATAGTAAAACTGTTGTGTACGGTTCACACATCAATATCCTCAGTCTAGTGAACTGAATAATATTTTATTATATTATGATGAACATTTCTGATGGTGTAGTCAAAAAATAAAAAAAAAGAATTTAAAAGAAAAAATATCAAGGATATGGGTAGAAGCAACTCACCAAGCTGTACTGAGGTCATATCAATACTGACAGAGAAGAAAGATTAAGAGTGTGTTTACATAAATGGAAGAATCATGTAAAAATAAACCTGAAGATTTAAGTAAATAAAATGAAGTCATGATTTTTGGAAGAATTGAGCAAGACAAAATCAATGAAAACTGACTAAACAAGAGTTGGAAAGGGGCAAAGGATTATTTGACTCAGATCATCATGATTTGAAGGCTTAAGAAAGGCATAGCAGGACAGTAGAGCAGCCCTGGCCAAGAAACCACCCTATGACAAGCAAATCAATGACAACTAACACAAACTTGAAAACAAAATTACTTCATTAAGACTATATGTGACACATTCTTTGCTCTTGTGGTAATGTGGTATTAAAAGATGGACATTGGCAGCAGATGAAAACAAATGACCAGGAGCAATGTCTAAGCTATTACTGAAGAAGGATCAATAAATGGAATAATTAAATCATGAGGAATGCTGCATGAAGAGAACAAGGAGGCAGTCATCAAAACATATCACCATAGAAAAGACAAGCAGATTATATACATTCTTAGGCAGTGGTTAGCAGAATTTAAACTACCCAAGACAAGAGCTTGAGTGAAAAACATGTAGGGGAGGTTGGAGCCAAGGAAGGAAGACAGAAAAAAATAGGGCAGACATTGTATAAGATGAGAGATCAGAAGAATTGGATTTATATAGGAAGAAGATCCTATTCCTTTGATCTCAATGTCAGACCAAAGAACATCTTCAGAGCACAAGTGGCCAATTTCTCACCACTGTTCAAGTCATTAGGAGGTATTTAAACTTCATTAAAGCTTGAATAAAAAAAACCATAAAAACAGTAATCAACCCAAAGGCCAGAGTTTGGTAGGTGATGGTGGAGTTCACCCAGTACTAAGCCTGACGGCGTGTGAAATTCACACATCAGGGTAGGGGGGCCAGCTCCTTTCCCTGTTCCAGTTATGGTTTCCCAGGAAGATCTGGTACCTATGGCTAACAATTTCACACAGCATCTATTCACAGTTGTGCCAACATGAGAGGAAAATAATCATGCAAGTAGTGATGCCATCTATGAGCAAGGCTGATAACCTTTCGGACCACCCTCATTTGCTCCACATAATATTTTCATTGGTCTCTTCTAAATGCATTTAGTCAAAGTGCATTTCAATAACCCTTCCTAACCTGATGGAATTCTTAATTTTGTCCAACTACTACTATGCCCACCCTCAACCCACACTTCCTAAACAGCTGAACTGGTCTACCTGTTCCAGTTTATGTACCCCAACTTTAATGTTTACTTTTCCCCTTCCTAATTCTTGAGAATCTCATTCCCTTCATTTTCTTATGATTAATTCTCATCCTATACTTATCACACTGATTTGGCAATGCACAAACGATTGATTGCAACCTTTTGGCTGACTGGCTGATGCTTGATCATTACTTGTACAATATGCACCTTGTACTGATATCTCACAAGATCATCCACTCTCTCAGTAGCTCAAATAGCTGAAGCACTCGGCTGGACAATGAGGGATATGGGTAAATTCAAAAATTCCAGTCAATGTCAAATATTTTTACACTTTGAAATGGTTGCACTGGTCCTGGATAAGTTCTTCATCCTTTCTAGTCTCTTTCTATCTTCTGAAAACTGTTTATTAATTTTGTACTATTCACTGTCAAACACCTTCTCGAAATATACAAATGCATCTAGGCTGTACTCAATGTTCCTTTCTAATGGTGAACTCATTATTGCCATGGCATCATGTACCCATCCCTTTTCTAAAACTCAACTGATCTTACCTTAAATATTCATTTGCTCATCTCCATCCTTTTGCTGATACACCTACCTTAACACTACTTATGCCACATGTGAAATCAAACTTATTTCCTATAGTTCTTACATACTGCTGCTATTCCCTTTTTTGGAATGGTATCAATATTGATATTAGTAGTAGTTTTGAGGGGAGGCGACCGACAGCTGAGGTCATTTGCACCATTAGGGATGGACAGGAAAGGATGAAGGGTGGAGAGAAACCCGGCGTTGGCATTAGCCTACTCTTTACGAAAGGCGCCAAGGGGTCCACAGCTTAACGTCCCATCCGACAGACGGCATACTCACTCAAAGTGCCCTCCACAAAGTACCTCAAGTAGGGATCGAGATACCTCTGAAAAATATTCAACACCGCCGGGATTTGAACCTGGGCCCTCTGGGTGGGAAGCCAGTACGATAGCCACCGCACCAATCCTGATCCCCACTATGGTTCAATAACTTTTATCATTGCATTACCTGTTAATCATTTTCAAGGGTGTATTTTTCCAAGATATGAAAAGCAATTGGACAAATAGTTAAGAAGCAAAATTCATCAATGGCAAGCTAGTGCTTTTGGCCATGTATGAGGGTAATCCCAAAAGTAAGTTCTCCAATTCTTTTTAGAAATAGAAAAAAAACCATTTATTTTCTATGATATATACAGAATTTCACGTGAAGAAACAACTCGTTCATGGCAGCGAGCTGATACGACATGGACATACAAATACTGTCATAGCATTTACAAAAATGCATCGACCGATATGGCGATTATGTAGAAAAATAGATAATTGATCAATCTTTAAAATGATGTGTATATCATTGAAAATAAATGGTTTCTTTCTATTTATAAAAAATTGGATACCTCTCTTTTGGGATTACCCCCGTATGTTCTGCTTTTTGGGCATGCATCATGTGAATGGGCATCTGACCATACTTCGAATTACTTTCATTAATAGCTAGGTTCCAAACAGGTGTAGAGCAAGATTTTACACACATTATCTATGCATATATATTCCAAATAATGGAGACAAAAGCAAATCTATTGTTCTGCCATTGAGTTCATCTTGTTCGTTCTCATTACTGTGATCTTAAGGCATGGCATTTATTTACGATTATCCCAGGAATTATTCCATATTTCATGCAATGGGTTAACTTCTTACTCGACAACCTAGTGTGAATATGATGTCAACAAAATTCTCAAACTCAGCATTTGTAAGAGACCAATCCTGACCTACAAGAACATAGTGACCCGCCAACATAGCATATTTTATTAACGGTTTATTATATTATCAAAGAACAGCGACCATACCCTCTTACATCTCTTATGGCATACAAAGATGGTTAAGGCCATGCTCGTCTTCCAAACTTGGAATACTGCAGCAAATTGAATGTCAATTTCATTGTAATATTAAAACCACTCTCCATATAGTGATGCAAATAGCTGAAAAACTGAAAATGAAATCGGGCAAATATGGAGTTCCACATACGTTGTAAGAATAGGGAATTGAATGGGACATTTTAAAAATGCTTTGAATTGTGGGAAAACTTGAGTTCCAATAACACAAACATGCGGTTTGACTGTTCGCCATACTCTGCAAATGACTCCAGCATCAGGGTTGTATGGAACAGATTTTTCAAGTTTATTCTGAAGGGCATAATCTTTACTTAAATGGCCCATTTCATAAGCTTCATATAATTGTTGTCAGGCAAGAGCAAATAACTCCTATACACGCCGTACAAATTTTCAAAGTAAACACTGCATCTCTCAAAAATATAAAGAGATAGTAAACAAACCATTGATGCATATATAATGAATTTCAAAAATAATTTGTAGTAGTATCAATGGGTATATGACAATTTAAAAAAATATACCCATTTTGTTCCAACGCATTAGCATAATCTGTATTCAAATATAAAATTACAGTTATTTAAACAAGAATTTCTAATAATGGCCAATAAATCAATTTACTTTAGCATACACAGCTGATTTTCAACACATATTTCAGCTCTATAAAAATAAAACCAAGGTAATATCTGCAGTCAAAGGATGAAATAATTCTCAGGTAACTCAATGGAAGGATAAATTTAAACTAGTGTCAAATCTTTGTTATTTTAGTAGCATGTTCACCAATGATAGAAGATGCAAGAAGTGTACATTAAAATGAAGAGCAGATGCAAAGAATCAAAGTAACTATTATCAGCAAAGAATACTAGCATAAACATAATGCAGAAGTGCTCAAAAAGAATAGGAAGTTTATGTTGATTCTTCTAACATTGTAAGATAAGAGCATATCCAACAGCAGACAAATTTGCATCAGAAAAAAAGAATAGGTCATCATAGAAGAATTATGAACATTTTATGGTTACACAAACTAACGAGTACATGAAGAGCCATTAGAAGATATAAAAGAATAAAACTGTTAAGGCACATCCCAAAGCATGATAACTTACTTAAGGTAATCATTTACTCAAAATTAAAGGTCTGGAAAGAAAACTGCACAATACTTTCATTAGTTAAGTCAAACGTTTTTGAGGCTCTGAGCAGAACACAGTGAAATGAATTCAATTCCACAATTCAAAAGCAAAGAATATGAAGAATATTATGAAAACATTTTCATGATTTCATAATATATCTCAGTAAGTGAAACTTTCAATATGCCTTGGTTGAGTCAGAACTCATGTTAGCTTACAGATAATATTGCATTAGCCAAATAAGTACCTAAACCTGAAGTGGTATGTACTACAAATTACTACTATTGGCACCACCACCATAATACTCAAACTCCAATAATCTAAAAACTAAACTTACGAAGAACATTAATTCATTTAAACTTTTCTCACAACAGCAAATGTTTAAATGGGCACACCAGTAGGTGAAGAATAGGTCAACACAACTCAATGAAATACTTAATGAATTTCACTTACCCTTGTGCCAGCTCAGCATTTACTTCACTGGAAGAGGCCATTTCCTGTTCCTTGGCACCTTCATTCACTTCTCCTTCATCAAGAATATTTTCCTCCCCTTGCTCATCTTCCATTTCTTCCATATCTTCTGGTTCCACTTTTATCCAAGCCGTGCAGGAAGAAGTGTTATCAGATATTTCCTCTGTCTCCTTCTCCGCTTCTTCCTTATTCCTCACATTTTCTTCTTCATTTTCAATACTTTTCAATGAAGAGACAGACACATGTGAAGACATACTATTTGAATTGGTGAGAGCACTACTTCCTGGACGAGCTATATCAGAGAGAACAACTCTGCATTCACGGATATTAAAACTCTTCACCTCAACCTTACTGTCAGGTGGTTTTTCACGAGTCTTTGGTTTCGTTCTGGGCCTAAGGGGTCTTGCAGAGTCATCAGACAGAGCTGGAGAATCGACAGGCACATATTCGGAACCACTACTCTCAGGCACGCTGTCATTATCCTGAAATGAAATATCCCTTTAGTTAACAAGCAGCAACAATTGGAGTACGGACATGACTGCCTCCCAGTGCTTAGCTTAGACCCCCAACACAAATCCCATGCTGCTGGTGACCCGAGTGCTGCGTAGCAGCCAGTGTCATTTCTTTGGAGACAAACCCTGTATCAATTCAACCCCACCATTCATTCATTTATTAAATAAGTGATTTTTATTACAATTTTTATTTAGCAAGGATGCAAAATTACTATGTAGCGGTTCAAATTGGGGAAGCTGAACTACAATATTTTACAGCCGAGTCCAAGACAATTTATGGTTAATTAATGAAGTAGGGAACTATGTGATTAATTCAATGAAATAATTTTGATATGTTAGGTCACACTAATAAAATTGTATCTCCAGTCAAGTATCATGCAATAAACCGTGAGGATTTTTATAAAGCTCAAGCCTGCCAGTTTTAGGCATTTGCTTAAAATTATACATGCATGGCAATGTAATGTCGCTTTTTCTCCATGAATATCATAATATGAGCTCCAATTCTGGAAATGATGGGGCATTAACTTCTGGAGGACATTTTCCCTAAAAGAAATGGACTTCATAAAAATTAATGCAAGCGAATTTCTATAATTTTAATAAGTTTGCCAAATACTCAACCCGATTAAAATGTGCACAAGAGGAAGCACTTTCATTTTCTAACATATCATGCAATCTATAATCACCATAAAAACAACTGTTGCAAAATGGCATAATCAGAAGTAAAGAACAAGCATACTCACTGCATTCATATCGTCATCAGAAAAGGCTTCCGGTGCATCCAACTCATTTCTACCTTCAACTCCTGAGCATTTTTTAATTTCACCCAATTCTCTTGTTTCTCCGCCCATATTTTCTTTACCTCTTCCTGGATCTGCAATACTCGCAGTGGTTTCACTTGAAGATATTTCACTGTCACCTTCTTTTGAGGGAACTCTCTCTTTCAAAGGATCGTCGTCATTGGGTAACACCCCTACTTTGCAAGTCCTCTTTGCTGAAGGACCAGTGGAACCTTCTTGGGAATCCTTTTCCAAACTACCTTTTGCATTATTTTCTCTCATTCGTTTTCTGTTGATATCCGAGATATTTTCTGAATAATTGGCATCTTTATTAACATTGTTTGAACTATTCTCTAAATGCTCCTCCGAGATGTTTGTACTTGGCCATTCCCTTGCTGGATTTTCCTTCGTATTAATACTTTTTTCTAAGTTTTCACCTTCAATTCTTTTATTCAAACTGTTTTGCAAATTATTCTCATTACAGTTTTCATATTGCCTCTCTCCTTTATTTTCCCGATGACATTCATCACGAGAATGATTGGTACTTTGCCCATCATTTCCATCTGTGTTGGAGGGAAGAAGTTTGGAATTACTGGAACTTGGGGTATTTGAAATTGCTCTACACTTGCTCACCACTAGTTCCTTGTTCTGATTATTAATGGAGGTTTCATACACTTTACCAGACAATTCAGATTCTACAGGGGATGGAATAATTGAGCTCTTGGACATTACAGTGTTACTGGGAACTGATTTGATATCATAAGTTAAATCTTCCAGAGATTTAACAGTCACTCTGCCCTCCACTGAGGAACCTGACTTATCACCACCTAATGCCAATGGGCTTTTAAATTTTCCCATTTCATCTCCACCATTCTCATTTTGCTTTGAAGTCTTATTCACATCTACACCATCCAATTTACTTTGCACTATGTGTACACCTTTCTCTTCAATTTCATTTTGAGTGGTACCACTTTTATCAACAGCATCTCTACTTCCTAATGTATTTTGGGCAGGTAATTTACTTTCAAATGCTGGTGAGCCAGAGAAATGCTCATTACTACTTCCTTTACTTTCCTCACATGTTGTGCTAGCCTGCCCAGCCAATGCTGTGCTTTCTTTAATTTCTTCTTGATTATCAGCAAGCCAATTTGAAAAATCTCCATCAGAAACAGGGGAGCTAAGAGATACCAATTCATTTCCTTCCAAACCTTCAGGAACTTTGCTTTTCTCCAGGCCCAACACTGATAAAATACTTTCTTCAGATAATGGTATATCTGAAGGATTTTCCAATGCCTTGTGTACACCTTGGTCCCCTGAAAAACCAACATTTTTTTATTTCTACACTTATTGATAAACTTAAATCTTCACAGTTTTTCTGACATACACATTCAGTGGTATCTAATTTATCCGCACCTTTCAAATTCCCATCTTCCTTTTCTCTCCAAGGATGGCAATCGTCTGTTTGGCATCCCACCTGAAATTTATAGAAAACATAATTATTTACAAACTTAAACACCCACGAGAATACAATACTAGATAGCTATCAGCTCTAAAAAGAGATTTTATGCTCCATGTAAAATACAGGTTCAACAAAGAATAATGCCGGAAATGATTACACAAATAATACATTTTTATCAGTTGCCAATTCCAGGCAGAGAAATTCATTTTCTCCTTATGACTCCTATTATCCTCAATATTAAGCACGTTTCTGCTCTGTATTGTTCTCCCAAAAACCACTTTTACTGCAAAATGACCATCATTTAGGTCTATCACCATCTTACTTCATGGAGCAATTTGAACCTATTCCTACTTTGATCAGGGCATTTCCATAGATTCAAAAGTAGGGAGAAGTGGAAAAAGAAGTAGTTTCCCTGTATGTTAAATTGGGTTAATTGCTCTCAGAACCTAGCCTAAACACCTTCCATATGACACAAACCTGTTGCTCTTCTCGTACCCATTTACTCTTCACATCAAAGTTGCAGAGTCCAAGCCTTTTGGAAAATCAAAAGTCACTTTAAAAAAAATATCAGCCAAGATAGTTTTGCTCCGGTTGCAGAATGAACAATTCAAAGAGTTGGTTACTTTACTATTGTTTCAAGGAACTGCTTAAGGTAACAGTACAATTTCATCATTTATTCTTTTCCTTTCAGTCATCAAGCTATATGAGAGCAATGCAGTGGGGAGTTATACATTTTTTTGCTTAGTTTACTGTGCAAAAATGGAAAGTGAAATGAAAAATGACTTCGTAATGTTGTCAATTGAAATAAATAAGAATTAATCCAGTGATTTTTCTACATTAATGGCGTTCAATGCATTTAGGAAGGTAAATAATTGGCAGCTTAACTATGAACTGTGAAGGAGCATTTGCACAGTTAATTAGGCACAGCTGAGATTATCACAACATGAAACAACTGCCTAATGATGGATGCATCGCAACTGAGTAGTAATTTTTAGGCACTTACTCGTACTTTGAGAAAGAATATCATGATTATGATGTTCTACACAACAGGAATGGTATTTTACACTAACAGGACAAGTTAGAGCCTACTGATATTTTCCTGTATTACAAATGAAGCATTACATATTTCTCGAATGATTAAAACCATTTCAAAAATTGTATCATTCTTTTTTAAACAGTTAATCTTTAAGAAAATATAAATTCTTGGCAGGGCCATACAATTCTATAATGAGCTCGCGCTGATAATTGCTTATATTACTGAAAAATATTTGGTAATTTTCCTTGCATTATTAAAACACTTTACTGGTTCCTATATTCTCATGTCATTATATAAAGTATACCTTTCTTACCTATCATTTAAAATGTTTTCAAAATCCTTAACTCCATTTGCTAAACATTTTCTGGATGACATGCATGCATTTGATCTTATCCCTGAAATATCACATATTTTTGACAAAGGTAGAAAAATGAATTTATAGAACAATATGAGATTTTGACTCCACCAGCTTCGAATGAATTCTTGAGAGTTGACCTTCCTTATACCCAAGGCTGTATCCATGTATCCCTGACATCCCTTTCTCCACCTGACCCTTCCTCTTACCTCACAGGCATAAAGTTAGGTTGGAGTGAAATGTTTAACACTTAACTTTTGATTAAGAAGTGATAATGTCAAAAGGTGTAGAAAAACCCATAGTATTCTTTCAATAATGAGTCAAGCAACAGTGATTACCACTTAATTATTCTAGTCACTTCCAAATCTGTATTTCATGAATACTAGCAATAAAAAATGTAGAAAGGTACACAGATAACGGAATGCTTCAAAAAGCCAAAAACTCTGATGAAGAACTCCTAAACTCTAAGAGAAGTAATTTATCAATGGTCAGGTTTTCATGTACATGAGCCATAAAATGTTAAAAACTTTTTAAAATAATTATCAACCCATCTATATTGCACATTTGCAAAAGTAAATTTAGCTGTCTCGGTTGGGCTAGATATGCACACAAAGTTAGCACATGTTGTAGCACAAACCTCGAAAAACCAATTTATACTTTAAAAAAATCATCTAACTGCTGGCCACCCTGAAGGTTTAAATTAAGCTTTAAAATTGCCAAGAGAAAACAGGTAGAGGCTAGGTGAAAATCAAAGCATAAAAGGAGAGAATGGATGAAATATAGAAAGGTAGAGCAATGCAAAAGGCCACAAAAGAAAAGGATATTAAATAAACAGAAGTAGGAAGAGAGTTGGATTTTAAGATGGCATGAAGGCAGACAGAAGGCAGGAAAAAGAAAATAGCACAATAGAAAAAAGGAGGTTCATGTAATATAGTAGTAGTAGTATTAAGGGGAGGCGACCCACAGCTGAGGTCATTTGTGCCATAGGGGATGGTCAGGAAAGGATGAAGGGTGGAGAGAAATCCAGCATCGGCATTAGTCTACTCATAACGAAAGGCGCCAAGGGGTCCGCAGCTTAACGTCCCATCCCACGGACGGCGTACTCACTCAAAGTGCCCTCCACAAAGCACCTCAAGTAGGGATCGAGATACCTCTGAAAAATATTCAACACCGCCAGGATTTGAACCCGGGCCTTCTGGGTGGGAAGCCAGTATGGTGCCCACCGCACCATCTCGATCCCCGCAACATATCTAACATAATAGTCATAGCGACCGTTGAAAACCTCCCAATTCCAGATAAGGTTAACTTTTGACTCGGTCAAAGTGGAATGAATGAACAAAAACCCAAACTCACAATGCAGCATCTATAGGAGTGGTCACTAAACAATGGATAGATTCTAGATATCAAACTACATTAAATCGAACCATCTGTTGACAAACCAATGGTTGTTAAAACATTTCAGGCCATACTTTATGGAGACCCCATATTAAAAATGAACAGTTTCTTATTAATGTTCACAACAATTTATTTAACATTGACCATGGTTTAACATATAACAGTAACTTTTCAGGTACAATATTATTTATGTACACATAAAAGTGGAAGAGAGGCAGCAGACAGGAAAGCGTGCAATATTAATAGGGATATACTACCTTCTAAACAATTTCTCTATTCCATTTCCAGTCTACTCCTAGACAGCATCACCCATCATGCTGTTTATTAATTTATTTAGTACCCTGGGAGACTCTCACCTCGCAGGCATTAAGTTAGGTTCAAATGATATGCTTAACTGTTTACTTTTGATTAAGATATGAGAATGGCAAAATCAATTTTAATGAAGGGTGAAAAACCCTGTGAGCCACCACTAGGGGGCAGGGGGTGAATACACACCAGACTAATTTTGATACAAATATATTTACCCCTACTGCTTTCTGACAACATTATTCTAATCCCTTATTGTCGGTGGAAAAAATGGCATCTTAAATCTATCTGTTGCACACTTAATCTCTCTAATTTTAATGACATGATTTCTCCTAACATAATATGATGAGGCTAATAAAAAACATTTTCGAGATCGGCACTAAAGAGACATCCTTCCAATTCACGCAAACGCTTCAATCTGTAATTAACCTTCGCTCCGTGAATGTCTCCCAGCCTAGCTGCTCTAATATTTTGGATACGCTACTAAGTTTATCATTACAATGTTTTACAAATCTTGCTCCTCTACACTGTGCACTATTCAATTTGGCAATTAATTCAACTTTGTGAGAATTCCATATACTTTCAGCATATTCCAAATGAGGCCTAAAAAGCAAAGGATAACATTTCTTTTTGGCCTTTTCATCACATTTACCCTCTACTCTTCTAATCGATCCTTATTTTTCGTTAGCTTGTCTACATATTCCCCATATATGCTTCACCCAAATGAGGTCTTGCGTGAGGGTAACACCTAGGTATTTAATTGAGTCTACACATTCCATTTTGGTGTTCCTGATGCCGTAGGTATTCAGAGGGGATTGCTCTTTTTCCAAAAATTGATGACTACACACTTTTTTAATTTTAATTCTAACTGCCAAGTGTCGCACCAGCATCACATAGCATTAAGTTCATCTGACAAAGGTGCTGTATCCTCAGGATCACGGATATCATGGTAAACCACTGCATCGTGGGCAAATAAACTTATCTAACTACTGACTACAGAGTCAATGTTGGTAACGTGAAGCAGGAATAAAAGAGGTCCGATAAAACTTCCCTGGGAAACACCTGAAGTGACTTCTATTGCTTTAGAATGAACACAATCTATGGCTACTCTTTGTACCCAACCATTTAAGAAGTCCTTAATCCAACCCAGGATACTTTTTATCAGTGCCATATGCTTCTAGCTTTGTTAGTGGTTCACCCCCTGCCCTGGGGTACACCAATACCCTACTTATGCGGAGAAAGAGAAGTCACACAACGAAAATGAAATATATCAGTTGAAACCATGTTTGCTGTCCATTAAAATGTGATGTAGAAACTTTGCAAAGTTATCCTTCATTTTTAAAAAAGCAATAATACTTTAGTGCGCATTCACTGAGCTTGCTGTCTCCTTGGGTTGGCACGATTGAACAGAAAATTTTACCATCATCACATCTCAAGACTTCTGGTCAAAGGTTTCCATCAACTTGAAGATTCTTACTGTAACACTGGAAAAAGGCTGTCTGCTTAAGTCAATAGTTCAAGCTTAGGGGGAATGAAAAATAATATGAAGTCCAAAAATAGAATAAAATGGCAATTGAAATCCACTCTTGGTGACCATGTAAGGCCACCCAATGGTGTTGGATGGGATAGGCTTTAGAGATTTAACCTATAAGGGACATGCTTCAATTAGTTGGAAAATGATGATGAGGATTCACAACGCAAAGCATCCAAATCCCAGATACGGCTACATTCAAAGACATCGACTTTTAACACTCCCTGCACTGAATTTATAGGGATTTATAAAGGGGAAATTCCATGTTATTTTTAATCTAATGCCCATACTATTAAAATATTCCATTAGTTTATGCCATTTCACTTAACCTATAAGCCCCTTTAATTCAAAAAGCATTATACTTTAGGGAAATAAAAGTGTAATCTGAAAATTCATCACTAAATGAAAGGCATGTATACAGAGTTATTATTAACTATCTTGGTCACGCCTGGTAATAAATTACCCCACAAATATAATGACAGGTCAAACAGTTTGGAAGTGATCCTATATTCACTATTGGCTGTAGAATTATCCTATTACCTTTTTCTATCTTACCAAGCCAAAATTCACCATTTCTGAAATGTCTCTGCAAATTTATGCTGACAGGTTACACTTGAATTACGTTCCTAATTACAAATTATCAACGTTTAATTTGGCATTTTACTTCTGACTACATGCGTCTCGGTATAAATAATTACATAATTTCTAGTGCCATTTTGAGGCTTTGCCCCACTGAGATAACTGTAGCCATAGCCATGTGGGTCGATACTTTTTTGCTGGCTTTGGGACAGTTTTTGTAGGCCAATGTCATACCACCCGGCCGCCTTGTCTTTCGAGGAAAAAATTAGCGTTGCTGTTGTTAGTCTGCTAAGAGCATTCGTCGGTCACATCTTACGCACGTCTTCTGATATTTCAACTCTTCAGTCAAAATCCTATGATTAGCGCTTCGAGAAACCTCAGGAACCAAAAATCAGAGGTAATCAAGAGTGTTCCTACGATCTTGACACATGATGTTTTAACCTACGCGATTGTTCCATCGGAAGATGACGGTTTCCCACTGCTTACTCCGTCACGAATTTCAGGGCAACAAGCTGCAAACATTCTACACCAATGATGGACGTTGTTGACATGCATGCACGACTCTCCATAAAATTCCGTTAATTGGCGATGTATTTCGATAGGTTCAACTCCTTTGTAACTATAAAATCGAACAACTGCGCGAACTTCGCACCTGGCGGTAGTAGCAAGGGGGATTTCTATCACAATCAGCTGGCGAGACATGACCGAAGTATAGTTTGTTTGGGGGTTATGGATACAACTAACGTAGCAGTATAGCCAACACCCCCGCGTAATGTTTCCCCTGTGGCTTCAGAGCTTAGGAGATCTTACTTGGCGAATGCTCCCAAATTAATTATATTAGATCCCAATAATTCTTTATTCTAAATCAGAACTTTTTCCTGAGAGAATATTGTACACCTTTATAGAACGTTTTTTAATGCTCTGGTTATGAAAAAAGTAGCAAGTGATAGGTAGCATATGATGTTCAATATAGGTTCTATCTATTAAAAAAAAATAAAATACTTACATCAAACACTAATTCTGCTTCTGCTGCAGGTCTAAGCTTCCGATCTGACGTTATGCACATCTCTTTGAACTTGTACGATCTTTCCGCCTCTTCCGAGCATCCTGTACATATCTGGCTGGAAAACCCATCTCCTGGAGTTATCTAAGCAGAAATTGGAAATAATATTTAACTTCTCTCCAGAGAAACTATTTTTGAATGTTGGCAAAGTAATGAATGCCGGTTAAGTATAAACTTTCTAAGCATTAAGTCAATTGGAAGGGGGGCAAACCACAATCAGAATAAGCAGATGAGGTTATTCTGTCGACAAAATAAACCGCAATAATGGGCAGAGAGACAATACATATTCCAAAGGGCATTAAAAAGAGAGCTAATTAACCACAGGCGGGTAGGGAAAAGTAATCCTGAACTGAAAACAGGATTAATTTGTAGTGTATGAAAAACCAATAGCATAAGAATTCACCTAAATATATTCATTTAAATTACTTAACTTATAAATCACATGCCGAAACATTTATAACGTAATATATAACAATAAATTAATTTTCAAGGTATTTGCCCAAACGTGCACTCTTTATTAATATCCATTCAATCTGAATGAAATTTAAAAATTTAAGAACTTTTACAATAAAGCTAGAGCCACTTTTTTAAATTTATTACACAACTTCTATCAAAAATAAAACTTAAGTCCGAAAAGTTGACTTGTCTTGAAGTTGGACTCTTTTCCATCATCCGAAATTCCCTCACTTTCACCTTCAGCAAATTACATTAAACAATCTATGCACGCCCGTGCACATTCCGCTAGCGTACTATTCGCCCGAAATTTACAACTACATAATACTAAATTGCACTCACGCATTCGAAATTAAATGTGACTTAAACTTAAGAGATATTAAAACATCCGGGAAGAAAAGTATTAATCAGCAACATCAGGACAAAGCCATCATCACTAACCTCCACGCCGACACATTTTTTCACCACAGCCGCATAGTTAAAGGGAATTTTCTCACTCACTACCTCAAATATAGAAATTAAGCCGCCTTTTTCCTGTAAACAACAACGGCAAACTTCAGCAGTCGACGCGACCGACGCCATGTCACAGGCACCAAGAGGCGACTTGGGCTCTACTGGGAAACGAGGGAAGTATTCCGCCGAATCCACCCGCGAATGCATCCGGAGCACCCAGAGCCACCTGGCGTGGCCTTGCAATAACAAAACGTACGAAAATATTAATTTCCTTTAATTTATTCATGGCAATGGATCGGTGCTTTCAGTCTGCAAACATTTCGCTTAAAAGGGTTCAATGAAAACATTACAGTAAGCATTCGGTGTACCCTCGAACCACATCTTGATCATCGACGCACGTCAAAAGCGCAGCAAGAATTCTTTCCGCGTGTAAAATAACCATCAATATTTCAATTCTATTAGTTTTCAGTTATCTAGTGTATTCAATATTTTTAAGTCAATACCACCCCATCTACCGATGCCATACGCACTTAAGCTGAGATTCTATTAAAATACTGCGGCCTGCAACACGTGGAAATGTTGGTTCTCGGATGTATCTTAAAATATAATTTTATTTTTATACAACAGAGAAATAATAATATGCTCACAATAGTTTAAATGACATTTAGTATAGATTCGACGTATACAAGTGGAGGTGGGCATCCATGATTTCAGTTATTCGCTGGGGATTTTTTCTGACGCTTAACGAAAGCATTATAATTCTTTTTTACGGTAACATAGTTTTTTTTAATTCTTCATTTTTCTACTTACGGCTGGGTAGCAGATACACCAAAAACAAGTTTTCAAAACTATAATAATCGATTTCGCGGATTGTTTTTTATCACAAGGAAAAGCTTTCAAATAAATTAAAGAAGAGGAATTCCGGATTTTTTACACCCAACTTAGTAAGATTACCAGTTGACAACTCTTTTGGGATTGATATCTCTTAAGGGTCTCACTCAATAACTACATGGAGTGATTAGTTACATGGTGCAGTTTATTTAATGGATTTTAAACTGCATGGCCCTAGTGATCTTGTGAAGATGCCCCAGTTCAAGGGGATTTCAGCAAAGAACTAATGTAAAAACAATTCCGGATTAGTTACTACACACAAACACAAAAGAAAGAGGGAAAACTATCCGATGAAATTTAGGAGCGTTCGACTCATATTATATGCAAATTTTGAAAAATATCGCTGTATTAAGAGAAAAAAAGCATTTTTGCGGGTTCGGTTAATGTAATGTATTTGAAACTTTTATTTTTTCTCCAGCAATAATTTCCGTCGTCGAAACAATATATTTCCAATTTCTTGAGATTGTTTCTTCCAGATTTTACTTTTTTAAATGCTTAATTATTGGCCTAGTAAGAGGTAAAATATCCATTTTTTCGATTACTTTTTTCTCGTAACCCTCCTGTTAGACTATAGCCTTGACGTGGTGGAAGAGCTCGCTTGTCCTGAGGCCCCGAGGACCGCGCTGGTTGCATGATATTTGCTTTTGGGTAGCACTAGGACAAAGGGTAGAAGCCAGACGAAATCCTTGCAGTGTGTTTCTGCTCTCACTCTCAGTGAATTGTTCACCAAGGCGTCTAACGCTATTGTTTGGTTGGGCCATTTATAGAGATAATGTCCAATTAAAAGCATTATTGTTTTAGATTTACATTTTTTGGATTTTGATGTACATAGTACCCTGTAAGCCACCGCCAGGGTGTGTGGCAGGGAGTTATTACACACCAAACTATCCTTGATCCAAAACACCTCTGCCTACAAGCGCTGTTGGACAAACGTTATGTTTATTCTGATCCCTTATCTGTCATGGGAAAAATGACATCTTATATCTACCTGTTCTGCACTTAATCTCTTGAATTTTATTGAAATGATCTCTCCTACCGTTGTACGTAGGCCTGATAATACAGTTTCAGGATAATTGCTAAAGACCCATCCTTCCAATCTATGCAAGAAATATAATCTGTAATTTAATCTTCGCTCCGTAACTGATTCACAACCTAGAAGCCAAGGGGAAAACCGTCCATTGAATATCTCTATGGTTTAGGAACCAGAAATGATCGTGGAGAGGAAGCAGTCGAATTTTACAGAGTTGGGGCTTGATCATAACTAACATTTGGTTCAAACATCATCCAAGTCGCCAGTCAGCTTATACGGTGATTAGACATGAGAAAAATATCATCAACCCGCACAGCTTCCCGGGTTCGGATGCAGTTACGGTTCATAATTTAGCTTTCGTGAAAGGCAATTTAAAATGTAAAAGAATTACGGGAGGTAGGATAGTGTCAAAGTTGAATATTTGAGGTTTAACGGGAGTAAAAAGAATGAAGTACCAAGAAAAATTCATTGATATTTAAATGATGGGAAGGGAATAAAAACAACATGGAAAGGTGAGTACAAGGAAGGTGGGTACGGGGAAGGTGGGAACACGCAAATGGAATTGGAAAAAAGAATGTATAGGGCGCAAACTTAGGCGAGATACTTATACGGCCAAGGAAATGTGGTGCAGAGATCAATGCTAGGATCTGGAGAAATTTCAGGTAGAGGGAGGAACAGAAGCGCAAATAGGCTACGTTTGAAGGCCAGAGGATTCAGCAAAGGAAAGCCATATGCCATTAGATATAAGGCAGAATAGTTGTTCGTAGAGCCGGAATATATCCAGGGAAGGCGGAAGGAATATGCGGAAGAGACTTATGGTAACGATAATAGGGCGGCCAGTTTAAAAATGGAAAGGAAATATGAAGTGGACGAGGATAGCTTGGGCCTATAATACTTGACAGCGAGATAGAAAAAACGCTTTGGGAGATGAATTCGAGCGAGGCAAGATGAATAGATAATAACTCCGTTGAATAACTACCAAAGAATGTTTAAGGGGAACTGAAAAGAAGGTACTCTTTCAACATACACCAGGTATTTATGGGGAAGGGATCTGACCAGAAGGTTGCCTTGGGTCAGTTTTAATCCTCATCCCAAAAATGTGTAAAGCAGCAGCTGTGTGTGAGCACTTGTGAGATAGTTAATGGAAATATTTCAGAATATGGGAGCAGACTGGTAGGCTAGGCCACTTATTAGAAACTTATTAATGAATCAAACAGCACAGTTGAGGTAGCAGAGGGTGAATCCGGATGGGCAGTGGCAGGCTGAGGCGTGAGGTTTCCCGTTAACGCCGGTACTGTTCAACATACTCGTACGTACTGAAGATAAGCCAAGGGTAGTACAGGAAGGCTTTGAGCTGGAACCAAAAGTGCAATGAATAAGTGTGTTTGGTTTACAGATGATCAAGCAATAACGAATCAGACAGCCAAGTGATTGCAGTTGCAATTTAGTGATTTACAGGCACAATGCGGGAGGAATGGGATGATGATTAGCCACAAGAAAACAAAAGTAATGAGATTCTCGAGAAGTGAGAAAGTCAAGTTAGACATTAAAGCATGACTGAATGAAATAAAGTAGGTGTAGGAGTTCATGTATTTTGGCAGCATTTTAAAAGAAAAGGGGGTGCTAATGGGTACATTAGGAGAAGAATTACGTAATCAAGATAAGTATTTACGAAAATAAGATAATTGATAGTAGGCACACTAAGGAGAGATGTAAAGGAATGATTAGAAAAAAATTAAAATGGACCTTAGCATTTTAGATGTGAAATCTGGTCTTCGAGGTAAGAGAAAGAGGGTAGATATTAAAGATATGGTTGTGGTGAAGAATGGAGAAAATATTTGAGCAGAGAAAGACAAAAAAATGGAGAGAAAACAATTTCGTTTTCCTGTTGATTCTTTTTCAAAACAAAATATAAATGGGAAGTTTTTGGGGTAAAAAGGATATCAGATTATACAAGCTTACACAAGGTTATGCGAAACCTGGGTTTATGGTTATGATTTAGAAACCAAAACCCAGGTTTCACAGAGGAAGGGGCCATTTTCCCCACGACCCAAAAAGCTCGGTTGTCGCGATCGAAAGTGAAGGTGATGTTGATCATTTTCTTCGATTGGGAAGAGATTGGTCATTGTGAATATGTCCCCAAAGGTCAAGCAGTGAATTGGCAACTTTATATAGAGGTTATGAGGAGGGTAAGACACGCCATGTTGCGGAAGATGCCACAAATGTTAACACACAAGTGTTGGTGCTTTCATCACGACAGGGCACCGGTGCACACATTGATTGTTACCGAGTTTTTGGCCAAAAACGACACACCGGTGATCCCCCTGCCACTCTAATCTTTGGATTTTCCTCCAGCGGAATTATTCCTTTTTCTTAAACTGCAATCAACCTTGAAATAACGCTGATTTGAAACTATTTAAGACATTCAACAAAATTGTGCCGCATACTAGAATGCTGTCCCGAAAGAAGCATTCCAGGTGGAATTCGGAATCTGGAAAAAAACATTGGGAGCGTTGTATTGGCAGCCAAGGGCTATATTTTGAAAGCAATAAGCATTATAAAAGAATAACTAATAAAATCAAGAATTCATTCAAACAGTCTAATCTTTTTTTGAACAGACTGCATACAAAGTTTGAATAAACTATATCGGGAAATTTTTCAGAAAAATAGGAGTCAGATATTGCTACAATGCCTCAAAATTCTTTTAAGTACGTCCCTTGAGCGTCGACACACTTTTGCCAACGCTTTTCCACGACTCGAAGGCTCCCTGGCAGGCGGATTCCGGAAAGTCCTTAAGGGTACGCGTGCAAGCTTCTTTGACGGCACTTAGGGTCCCGTGATGGTGTCCTGTGAGAGAGATTTTCACTTTTAGGAATATAAAATAGCCAGCTGGTGCCAAGTCGGGACTGTCCAAAAAGTTGAGGCCTTCTTCAAGGTGTTGCAGAAGGTCTTCGCAAGCAGCCTCTTGACTCAGCTCTTGGTGGTCCGTCAAGACCTTCGGTGCGCGTTTAGCGCAGATCTTTCGCATCGCCAAGTTTTCAGTAATAATCGCATGCACTGTCATCTTATCAGTGTCAATACGATCTGCGATCATGGACACCCTTAACCGACGGTCTAATTTCAGCACTCCACTTACAGAGAGAGGGTAAAATGTGTGTTCTGTACAGGAAGTGGAAGGAACTTTGTAGAGGCCAGAAAGAAAAATCCGAGTACACTGTCAGTGATACAACAGGAAGATCATTACACGAAGCAGAAGATATTCAGGAAATATAGAAAGAATACAGAGGACTATTCGGAGTACTGATTCCAGGCGAATATGTTCAGCATGCAAAGAGAATATGTCTATAAGGATTTTTTAGACCAGTGGCAGGGCAGTGGGGATAGATAAAATCCCTCGAGCACTACTAAAACATTAGGGAAAACGAGAAAGGAAATATTTTGATCAACTTTAAAAGAGGCAGGACTACATAAAGGGGAGTATCCGTGATTCGTCCCTCCCCACTAACATGGCTGTGAATATCTTTGCTAGAGTTCAATGCCACTCTTGATCTTGCTCTTATTTGGAGAAATGCGAGATATTATATCAGATAGTTAGGCAAGTATATTACCAGTAATTATGAAATAGTTAGGGCTGAAAATTACCATCCCAAAAAAGGGAAAAGAAGTGTGAAAGGAAAAATCAGTATGTGAGGACGATATGAAGTTAATTTTGTACACGGTAAAAGTAGGACCAGTGGTGGTTGTGGGACGAGAATCGACCCTAAGAAAATGCAAGTAATTAGGCTCTCTCAATAAATAGATAGGCCGAGTTAATTAAAATTAGCCAAATTAAGTAAAATGGAGGGCATAAACCAGAGCAGGTAAATCGGTTACAAGAAGAGCATTTAAAAAACTGCTTAAAGATGCTTTCAAAGACAAAGGAAATTTGGTGACCAGGACCGCAAGCAAAGATATAAAGAAAAGATCAGTGAAAACCTTAATATGGAATTCACATACTGCTACTTGCCTCTTTTTGGGATGGGAAGTCTTCAGGCATAACGTCTCCATAAATAGCTGAATCCATAAAATCTCTGTCTTTCACGTGATTAAAAACGCTTTAGTAGTCCTAGCGGAATGCTATACTACAGGTATATTGCCATTAATGATTGCCTCTAATTGCCTTCAGGTTTCGAACGTGAATGGGCCTAGTATACCTTTCATGTGCCGAACATGGTTGAGAGCTGTGAATTCGAACTTAATCTCTTTACAGGGTTTACAGCTAAAATGCGATTTAAAATAAAAACATTACGGAACTTAAAAATCAGTTTGCATTAGTGCATCCTGAAGGTAGTCTCATGTCTATGATAGGGGGAGTCTCACTATGATAGGGGACAGTACTACTTGATGCTACTATTTCAATCAATCTTCCTTGATTGCAACTTCAAATAATAAATATAGATAGGGGATAAAATGTATTTGGATCATGAAATTTTGATGAGAACGTGTGACATTTCATCAGCGATAACATTTACTGGAAATCTCCTTATCTCGTTCCAAAGGAAATCAAAATTGAGTCCCATATATGATTTTGGATCACTTTAGAATACACTATCATTTTAATATTACCAGGAAATGGAGATAAATTCAAATGGAACTTGTAAAAAATATAGCCTATGAAACACCAATAAATCTGTTTAAGGATAACTTTCTAGCTCTTTTGGAACAGAACATTGAGATTAACAGTAAATGCTCCATGTAACATAACTTTATTTAAAAAATAACTTTACCAATAAGAAGAAAATATAGCTTCTCTCTTACTCATTAAAGTTAAATATCACATTTTTGGAACCAAATGTAAGACTTTATCAAACGAGGAACGCAAGCGGACGATTGAATGACCCGAATAATGAGGGATGAGGTACAATAACGAAGCGATGAGGTATAAATAAACGGCATCGGAATCGGAAGGATCAACCAACCTATGGATTGAAAGACTGACGATTAAACAATAATTACCTCAACAAAGCATTCAATTTATACTATATTTTCCGTCTACATATACTTCACAAAGAATAATGAACCCCAAAAAGACTAGTCACTGCCTGAAGAACTCTAACCTCTGCTTCTCCTTAGTACTTACAACCTCGGCCGAGTTTCATACTCCAAATTTTCAGATTTCAAAATTGCCTATCTTAAAGAATCCTTTGCAATTACATAAAAACAAATAAAACTCTCATTGAACTACTTCGATTCGGGCTTTACCCTGGCTACAATTCCATGCAGTAATTGACTAATAGTTTTGATACGAGAGGGAATAACTCACCTAGTACACATATTGTTTTACTCGCCGTAAATCCCGCGGAACCCACAAATTGATGGTAGGTCAGGGGCTCAATTCACTTCCTCGTGCCTAATTTCCCAGAAAGTCCAGGTAAAATGCCCAGGGAATCGCAAAGCAGAGGTTTGCCGCAGAGCTACAATTCTCTACCATAAGAGAGGAGTTCTTGGTGAAATGGGGTGCAATTACTAAAGCTAGAATAAGGTACACCTGAAGCGCCACAGTATGACTACATTACGAGAGGGACGGCAGACTGGTGTGATAAGGGACTAAGAGGTCCAGGTAAGAAAGACAACTTAAAAATGCTATTTTAGCACAATTGGTATGGTAGAATGGTGGGCTACTGTCCGGAGAGTCTAAGCTCGACTTTGGGTGACGTAACTGGGCACTCACTACTTCACTCGCGATATACGATTTTCGGAGTACCACAACTTCCTGGAAAACTCAGTAAGACAGGGGGAGAGGGAAAGGAGTTGGCTCCTGTAGCCTGCATGTGTGAATTTTACACTCCTTGGCTTTATTCTCGTACTTATCTGCAGAAAATGAAATTAGTGATAACTTTGAAAATTGCAGAATGAAAATTGGGATACACGAAGATTTTCCTTCCCTTTTCTCTTTTTTGCCATTCTTCCTCAATCATCTTGGAACGGAGTATAGAATCATATGCGTATAGAGCGGAGTTCTGAGGAGTGCGGTTTCTTCTCTTCTTTTTAGAACTGCTACGGATTCATTCTATTATTCCTTTCCTTCCATTTTTGCCAATGGTTGGAATAACACTAGTCAATAACCATTAACGTTTTGTTGAGTTTAGTTCTGAGGCAGAAGCTACAGCTGGGAGGCAACTTCTTTGAGCCTCAGTTACCTTTCGATCTATTCTGACGCGGGATAGCTTTTTCCCTTCGATTTCACATTCATATGGGTAGTGTTACTGAATTGTACAAAATGACCATATTTCTTGGATTAACTGAATAATGTAATTTTTAATATCTTTAGAGGGGTCAAATATTCGTTTGACTTTAAACGAAATAAAAAGGACGTGTTTCTGGCAGGATAGCTTTTCATAAAAAGTGGCGGTTATTCCTTTATCCATTTTAATATTTGAAATTGTTTGAATAGGTTTTCCAAAGCACGTATATACATGTATTTTTTTCCGCTCGTTGGAACGTTATTATAATCTTTGGCTATGTCTTCGGGTTGATAATTGTGACTTTTCGTCGCTATTAAGCACAGTTTTGAAAATACTTTGAGACAAGAAGACACGTATTTTATTTATTCAGTACCATGCGAGCGACCACTAGGGGGTGATTATTTCAGGGGGGGGGGGGTCGGACAAACGCTAATTTCTTCTTATTCCTAATCGTTCGTGGCAAAACGTATCGATGAAACGGAAGCGTCTAATGCTAAAGTTATCTAATTATAACAAACTAAAGTCAACAACCACCTAAAAGGGTTAGCTAAAATGTTCTGGAACTGAAAGGATAAAAAGCAATAGCATAATTTAAATAAAATAAGGCTTTTGATCTTCTTTGCATTCCGCGGAGACCTCAATAAATTGGCGACAACGTTAGGATCACTCCTCGAAAGCTTGGTTAAGTATCTGAGAGTTGTGGCTGTTGAACTTAATAGTCGCGCTCAGTTGAAAGTCAATTACGTTCTCAATTCCTCTTGCCATGACACTTTAAAATTCAGAGAGTGGTTTGAAATTCATCCGGGGCCAAATCGTGAGAGCAGGGAAGATGGTTCAACAATGAATGACACGTCCCCTGTTTTCTAAAACAACAAAATTTCACACGGTCCGTGGATCAATGGTCCCGTGGAAGGTGTCAGCTGCCTCGGTCAGCAGAGTGTGATTGCATGCGCTGAATTTACTGTATGAGCCATACTCAGTCTACGTGAGCATATGTGGCAATTAGTATTGATTTTGGTACCCAGAGGTACGGTTTATTGTGGATGACTGGTCTCTGGTTAACGTGTCTTCTATCGAGTTTTCTTGTCACGTACTGGCAACTCCTTACGGAAACATGGTTTATGTTTTCCGGCGCCTCTTTGAGATTAAAATCTAGGGTGCGACATGATTTCAATTACAGTTTTTCAGCGTTTCAAATGTCTCGTGTGCACATTTCCCAGGATTTGTGGCTTGATTTTCTCGCAATTTTAATTTGCCCCACATTATGTCTCAACATATGGTATTATTATTATTATTATTATTATTATTAGGTAATCTACCGGTTAAGGTAGGTTTTTGGATGGGCATAATTACTAATTAAATAATTTGTGACCCCTAGCAAAACACAACATCCTACTCTACATCAGGTCCCTCTTCAGCTCTGAGTACTTTCTTCCTCCCTTCATCCCGTCCAATATCCCTATCCTGTTCCTTCCCTTTCCTCGTTTGCCTAACATTCTCCCCTCAATTACAGTCTTCAACGTCCCGCTGCCGGTCAATACCCCCTTCAGCCACTTTTCCTGCCTCCATAGGATTGCTCCCAACAAACCCCTCTCTTCGCCCACCATACCAAGTACTTAACATTTGGTATATACCAGGAGATATACGAAATTATCCGCACGTTTATACTTCAATGCACCCCAAGTGATGCGTCACCTTGTCATGAAGTAGCCCATCGATCATATTTAAGTTTTACTGCGTAGGAAATGGCTTATTTCTGTTATTACTCATCATACTCGTAATGCAATGCGACAATATCATGCCTAGGTTTATTGATTTTTTAAATGGCACATGAAAATACAGATCGTTTCTCGAATATCCTTGCACAATAAACACCCTATAGAACAAATATCTCAGAAATCAGCGCCATTTCATTCCAGGGAAATTATGTAAACCTCTGAATTTTTTCGGACATTACTTCATCACGGCAATCAATCAATCATGGCACGGCAGGTACATATACAACTCACCTCTGAATCCAGCGGCGGGTAAAATTCAGACATCAGGATTACGGGTGAGGGCAGTTCCTTTTCATGGGTCCCCTGCAGCTTCACAGGCAAATCTAAAACCCAGAATAATCACAAAATTAATTCAAAAATTGTACGTTTTAAGGCAAAAACCCGAATTTAAATCTGGTACCCTAAGTTCAGTAACCAAACACTGTTACCCACTGGGCAATATGCTAAAAATTAGTGCATTAAGTTCAAATAAAAGAATAAAAAATTCAAATATGTCCATAAGAAATTAATTTTAATGAAATGACAATATGAAACTTAAAATTTTCGTTATATTTCGAAACTGCCTTCCTCAATTTGCCATGAAATTAAGCCAAAGGACGGTTATACTCTCTGGGGCGAATCAAATAAAGAAAGGTTTCCATGAAATACCTCATATGTGCACCTTCCTCTAATACGTCATCAATATGTGCATCTAGAAATTATCTCCTTTTTTCCAAAGAAACTGCGGTAGATGCCGCAACAGGAACTTTTAACGCTGTCATCCGATAATGTGCATTTCAATGCAACAATTTCAGAGCGTAAAAATCATTCGCCTTGTCCGGGATATCTCCTTTTTTGTCAGAGGGTCCATTTGAAGCGTAACTACTAATGACGGATGTTTCACGATACTGAAAGACTCGGGAAAAACCTCTTCCCGAGGAAGTTTGGTGAATGTGAAGCATATTTCTTCTGTAGTTGGCAGTAAAACACAAATAAACGAAAAAAATTGTCTCGTTAATTTCCCTCCAGCGTGGAATCAAGTAATGATTTCAGAAACCTAATTTTTTTCGATTTCACGAACCATTACTGGCAGCATCGCGTACGCTACAACATTAAAAAAAAATTTACTACAGACAGCGCTACCATTGAAGACCTATCTCAATTACGCATATATTACCGTCTACGCTACGCGATCTCTTGTTGGCAGGTAGCTTGCTATCGTCCCTTACCAACTGCACAAAACGCGAGTGCACCTCGTCCCGGTGTCGATGCACCCTTATCGTCTCTTCCCCTCCTTCCTGTGGCTAGAGCCAGCACGCGTGAAAGCGTCCAAGTTTGCACACTTGGATGACCTTCGCGACCTCCGCTTGCAGGGTGGAAAGAGAGTCAAGTGCCATCCGGACGAGCGACTTTTCATACCGTGAATGGACATGTAGTAAATGCCGAAAGATAGGGCACCCAAGTCCGTTCTATGAAGATGGTCTGATGATTGTTTGTTGCCCGCTTGGACAGGACGTTAGAGAGAGAGAGAAAGGGAAGGTTCTTAAGGTTGAAGGCCAGCTTACAGTTGAGTGCAGGTGTGCGACTGTTCTGAATTGGGGCTCGGGAGAATATTGAAATGTCCCCGCCTTTTCAAAAAGTGTAAATGAATGGAAAGGAAAATTCAATGCAAAATGAAGAACTGCCAAGTAGGAATACTTCGACGTATTTTGCTCATGAGAGTGAAAATTTAATTTAAATACATTTTATTGATGAGTACCCTTGTATACACTCTGCCCAATGCATTTATCAGGTTTTGGTACGTTTACTGAAGTAATGGGGATAAACGTACAAATTTTGTCATTTCACCCTACATTTTCACTATATCACTATTTTTTGTGATTTTCTGCCTCGCCTTGAGTATACATACGAGGGTCATCCGGAAAGTAGTACCCGTTCGTGCCGCATGAAGTGCTGACGACGCGAGTAGCCGCTGGACGAGGTCAGATAGCTTCAGTGGCTTGTCTGCCTTCTCTGAGCCAAGTTGCGTGACGCTAGCATTGCCTGTGTTGTTTCTGTGATTGTTTACAATGTTTAAAAAAATTGAGAACGCCGCCAGTTGTGAAGTGAGGGCAGTGATTAAATTCCTCAATGCAAGAAACGTTCGCCCATGTGATATTCATCGCCAATTAAAGGAGGTGTATGGAGACAATGTAATGGACGAGTCGTCTGTTCGGCGGTGGTGTCGCAACTTCAACATGGGGAGGGGGAACACACACGACGATGAGCGTTCGGGGAGACCGTCTGTCATTACAGACCAACTGGTGAGCTCAGTTGACGAATTCGTGAGGAACGATCGGCGCGTCACAATTGATGACATCTGTGAGCATTTTCCCAATGTTTCTCGAACAATTGTTCATGAAATTGTTAAACACCATCTGCATTATGCAAAAATTTGTGCAAGATGGGTCCCTCGCGTATCTCAATGAGCTGGCGGCGAAGGACTATGCAGCAGGAATACAGAAACTTGTCACACGTTATGACAAATGCCTTAATTTGCTTGGAGATTATGTTGAGAAGTAGTTTAAAGTATCCTCTTTCAAATAAAATTTTTTATGTTTGTTAATATTTACTTTTGTGTCTTTATTTCACGAACGGGTACTACTTTCCGGATGACCCTCGTACATACTTTCAAAAAACTCTTTTAAGTTTTGTTCGACTGAGCAAGTCGTCCGACACTGACTGAAGAGTTCACTTTATTTGTCGACCTTATGTGTGTTTCACTGAGACGGCTGTTGAATATATTAAAAAAATATCAATTAGCCCGTTATTACTCATTAGTGGCTAGGTGTCTTTTTCACGCAGAATTGAGACGATAGCCATCCTCATCAAAATTAGATGGTCGCTTGGCTAAAACTTAGTCCAATTTGGCCAAACCTTTATCATCTTTATTTATTTATTAATGTACCCTGCAAGCCACCAATAGGGTGTGCGGTAGGGGGGGATTACACACCAGACTAATTTTGACCCAAATATTTTTATCCCTACTGCAGTTGGACAACATTATTCTGACCCCTTATCGTTGGTGGAAAAAATGACATCTTAAATTTACCTGTTCTACACTTAATCTCTCTAATTTAAATGGCATGATATCTCCTAACATAATATGATGGGGCTAATAAAACATATTCAACGTCACTGCTAAAGAGAACTTCCAATTTATGCAAAAGCTTCAATCTGTAATTAACCTTCGCTCCGTGAGTGATTCTCAGCCTAGGTGCTCTAATATTTTGGATACGCTCCTAAGTTTATCATTACAACGTTTTACAAATCTAGCTCCTCTACGCTGCACGCGATCCAATTTGGCAATTAAGCCAACTTAGTGAGAATCACATATACTTTCAGCATATTCCAAATGAGGCCTAACAAGCGAAAGACAACATTTCTTTTTGGCCTTTTCATCACATTTACCCAATACAAGAGTATATAAATATCTTATAATAAATCCTAACTTTTCTTTAGCTTGTCCTCATATATTCCGTATATACTTCACCCACAAGAGATCGTGAGTGAGAGTAACACCTATAGGTATTTAATTGAGTCTACACGTTCCCGATGCAGTTTGCGTTCGGGGGGGAATGATCTTTTTCCAAAAATTCATACTACGCACTTTTTTAAGTTTCATTCTTAACAAGTTATGGAAAAAAAGAAGGGGGGAACACAGAGTAAATTATAAAATAGTGGGATCAAATGAAGCAATTCAGAACAAGTCAAATACCTGGGTATTACGCTGACATCAAACCTTTCATGGAGAACGAGCATCAGAAGATATGAATTCTATGGTTTTCGGCTCAGCTTGAGGGAACTTCATAATGAAAAGTGAATAATAATAACTTTGTAAGTTCCACTGATTTTTATTTTTAAAATTACCGGTTTCGTCGGATAGTGGACATCATCATCAGGTCAGACCTGATGATGTCGACTATACGAAAAAACCGGTCATTTTAAAAATAAAAATCAGTGGAACTTACAAAGTTATTATCATTCACTTTTCACCAGAAGATATGCTGGTCAGGCTTCAAGAAATGTTTCATTAGATTGGCTGTAGGATAACGAAATAAAAAGTTAAGATAGAAGAGTTACTTCACTTTATTTAGGCCACATTTGAAATACGCGACGAGTATTCCATGAGAGGAAACGTTTATTCAGGAATTGGAAAATACTATGAGCAAATCCGCTAGATTTTTTCATAATTTCTGCGAGAGGAGAGTAAATGTGACGGAGATGTTGAAGGAATTAGGTTGAGAGCCGCTCATTTCAAGAAGAGAGCCTACATTACTTACTTTAAGAAAGGACTTACATGTACTTGTGCTTTTCGATAAGACTGACTTTTAGAATGAAACAGGGTACCTTAGCTCGCTTGTGACACCGAGGAAATTATTGTGGGCGCAAATTATATTGGTAGATTCGACTAGAGAGATAAACTAATGGAAATAAACACCATCGCCAAGAGATTCAAGTAATCGTTCCTCATTCGCACGGTGCACGATCATAATTAAAACGAAACCAAGGACCTGAACATTTTTACTTAACGACAAAATTTAATAATGTAGTAAAACATGCCAGTTATTGTATGATGTGCATAAATATGCATGATATATATGTGCATGGATGTGCGTATGTGTAGATGAGCAAATATATATTCATATGCATGTAAAAGAGGAGGGGGTTGATCACAGGGACGTTGAGTTAGGATATTCAGAAAAGTCTTGTAAAAACGTTGATATGAAACTTACTTAGTTAAGGACAGAAGAACAGATAGAAACTCCTCTACCATCATAAATATTTGGTCCATAAAAGTTCTCTAGCTCTTCGCCATATCTATGCGTTAATATTCTCCATTAAAATGCATCCATATGTTAACATTCCTCAGATACCATAAAAACCCCAGGAATACATATATCCATTTCTGTTTTTTATATTTTCCAAAATTTTGTACCTTCAAAAAAAAAGCTCGTAAAAGCTGACGACTTCTTTTTGCATTTTGAAGAGGACAAATGAAAAATGTTTCCGAACGCTTTAGGATATTGTTACTCACAGTAATTTTTTTGCCTGGTTAAGTTTTCCTTCTGGAAGTTTATACTGTTAGTGTTATTACGGCCCATGGTATAAAATGTTGACTTGCTCTCATAGATGTAGTTTTTAGGGGAGGCGACCGAAAGCTGACGTCATTGCGCCATTTTGGCATAAGGCGCCAAGGGGTCCGCAGCTTAACGTCCCATCCGATGGACGCCGTACTCACCAAAAGTGCTTGTTCTCACTAATCAGAAAATTATCATCTCCAAGTAGAAGTCCTTGGGCGCTTTGTACCACGTCAGCAATCATCTTCAGAAATCCTATATACGTCCTTGATTTCTGTAGTTGAAACCTACCGCTAAACAAGCGTCCAAGTTTCTGTTTATTCAATCTGGACAACGCTCCATGCATTTTGAACTTTTAACAGAGTATTGAGTATCCGAACTTACGACTTAATATCATCATATTAGGCATTTTTTAAATAGTTTCACAACCCTACTAGGTCTTCATTATTTCTCATCAGCTTTTACTTCCATTTCGGTTGACGTTATTCTATTCTTAAAGAACAGATAATTATGGGTTTACGTTTGCGTACGTAGAGAGATTCAGGGAAATAGTTATTTACTTGTTTAAAGAATGGGACTACAATGGTTTAAAGTGCGTGATACAGAATCAATTTGCTAGTTTTAAGAAATATAGTAATAGCCGACATACTGATGATACGTGGAATCACTTCCTTGAGATCAGGCTCTCAGCAGTCAACAAGTTCATTCCCAGTAAATCTATAAAAGAAAACACGGAACCTAGGTGGTACAACGCGGATGTTAGAAAGGCATTGTGACGTCGAAGGCTATGTCATGCCAAGATGAAAAATATTAGGAATGATATCTCTAGCGACAAAAAGTATGAGATCACTTCTGATTTCAAGATATCTAGTGAGAAAGCCAAGAATGAATTTCAGACAGCGGTAAGGGAATTCAAAATAAAAAGGTAAGCGAAAAAATTTGAAGAGGAATCCGAAAGCATTTTGGTCATACGCCAGAGAAGGTCAGGAAAATAAGTCCACTGTCAATTCAATCAAAAATTATGAAGGTGAAAGAGTAACCACCAGTTTAGAAAAGGCTAGCTTTTAAATTCCTTCTTTCAAAGCGTCTAAACTAATATCACACGAAAGGCCCATGATAGCTTACCAAATCGTGCCGGTCGACCGATGTCCATTATTGAAATCTCGTATAATGGAATAGGCCGAAATTTTTTTTTTTTGATGTAATCTACCGGTTAAGGTAGGTTTTTGGATGGACACAACTGCCAAACCAACATTTTATTACTCCTAACAAAACAAAAAATCCATCATCCTACTCTATATCAGGTCCCTCAAATATGATGGACAAGAGAGAGCCGAAAAATATTGATCCAAATAAATCCCCGGGCCCGATCAAAAACTCGGTCGTATATTTAAGGATCTAACGGAAATTGCGCCGTATCTAGAAATCATATTTAAGAAGTCGCTAGTAGATCACCAGGTTCCCAGATTTTGAAAACGGTTGTCGTAACACCAATATTTAAAAATGGGGAGAAGGAGGAACCGAGTAATTACAGACCTATTTCTCTCATTTTCATTTCGTGCAAGATAATGAAACATATTGTTCCTAGTTCGATCGTGAGACGCCTCGATAATTAGAAGTTATTAATGAAAAATCAGCACGGTTCCCGAAAAGGTAGATCCTGCGAGACACAACTGCGCTTTTTGTTCATGATATCTTTTTTTCGGGAGAGAGAAATGTTGCAGTAGAAGCGATTTTTCTGGACTTGAAGGATGCCTCCGACAAAGTACCTCATAGTTAACTACTCGCAAAGGTAGAAGCATATGACATAGATAAAAATCAATTAATTATTGACAAATGGATTAAATACTTTTTGAATGGTCGCGTTCAAAGAGCAGTGATAGATGGAGTTAGCTCAAATGCAGTAGAAGTTACTTTAGCTGTTCTCCATGGCAGTGTCATCGGACCTCTTTTATTCCTACTTTACGTTAACGACATATACTCCATAGTCACTTGTAAGATACGTTTATTTGCCGACGACGCAGTGGCTTACCGTGATATCCGTGATCCTGAGGACACAGCAGCTTTATCAGATGTCCTAAATGCTATTCAACGCTGGTGCAACACTTGGCAATTAGAATAAAACTCAAAAAAGTGCGTAGTCATCAATTTTTGGAAACATAGCAATTCCCTCCAGAAAGCCCACTGCATCGGGAAGAACGAAATGGAACGTGTAGACTCAATTAAATGCCTGTAGGTGCTACCCTCGCTCACGACCTCTTTTGGGTAAAGCATATACGGGGAATATGTGGACAAGCTAAAGAAAATTTAAGAATTACTATAAGAGAAATGGAATGGAAATGTGATGAAAAGGTTAAATAGAATGTAATCTTTCGCTTGTTAGGCCTTATTTAGAATATGCTACAAGTATATGGGGGATCGGGATGGTGGGGTGGCTATCGAACTGACTTCCCACCGAGAGGGTCTGGGTTCGAATCCTGGAGAAGGCAGATATTTTTCAGTGGCATTTCGATCCCTATTTGGAATGCTTTGTGGAGGTGCAATTGGAGTGAGTCCGTCGGATGGGACGTTAAACTGCGGATCCCTTGGCGCCTCGTCAAGAGAATGCTAAAGCCGACGCCGTGTTTCTCTCTACACTTCATCCATTTCAGTCCATCCCGAATGGCGCAAATAACCCCTGCCGTCGGGCCCCTAAAACTACTTCTGCCCGGAATAAACAGGAGCTAAAATTTCGCTTTCATCTCAGATTTTAGCGAGATTCATTCGTTTTCACTGTGATTTCCCCCCAAGCGTAGTGGCAACTAAGCGAGGCAGCCTGATACCCCCTCTCTAGCTTCTACGGTCCTAGGGACCCTGTAGTAAGACTACTGTTTCGGTTCAGTCTTTTTAAAAGCTATCATTGGATATGAATATGTCAAGCATGTAAAATGTGTAAACATCGCTAATAATTACCCAAAAGGTACACTGTGACGGAATTCAGAAATCTAACCTATTTCGTTAGGGTCCCATCACTTACAACACATTCTAAGTAAGCCCTTAAGGGAAAAAATAATCCACCATTATTATCACATTCCCCCATTGCTCTTCTCAACAATCCTAATAATTCTAATTCGTCTATTTTCTTGACTCACTTTTGTCATGCAACAAATAATGGAAAAACTTTAATTGGTAAGTTAGTTTTACAACAGATTATTTGGTACCGATAATCATTCGTTTCATTCGATCGTGAAACCCAGCGCGCATGCACCAATGCTTATTCACAGTTCCTGAAGTCAATCGATACCCTACGTCCAGATATAATCCCATACACCGAGATCGTCACATAGCTACTATCCACACCGCAGCTGCGACGAATTAATCGAGTTTTCTGACGCAAGACGTGCCGCACCGTATTACACCGAGTGCGGCATAATCACACGTCTGAGATACAGTCAACACTAATTTCTTTTGACAAATTCGAGAGAGGAATGTTTGATTCCTTCAGTCTGTGGTCAGAAGGGCTTCAGTTGTAATTCATAATGTATAGGCTGTCCAACCTAACTAAAATTCGGGTTCTCCTTACCTAAATGCGAATTCACAGATTTATCTAATTATGTACCACATGAAGATCAACCATCGATATCTTCAGTGACGCCGAAAATGTGGCTATTTATTAATTTTAAAACTATTTTGGTTTACGCAAGCCATATCCTCGACTTTGAAAACAAAATAGACATTAACACGAATGACATTAACATGGTTGCGGCAAAATCTCAAACGCAGCTACAGCCTGGGTGTCAGAAAACTTTGAAACAGCTCATCATCGGAACGCCAACAAAATCCTCTCTCTCGTGGAGCTCGCGGCAGCTCTGCTTCGAAAATCCTCGAGCGCTGGCGAAGAGCAGGGGAAAGGGGGACAGAAAACCTGGGTCTCCGATGCTTAGGTAGCAAGAAGCCAGAAAGGTCTGGCTGACGAGGGGAGCTATGGAGGGGGTAAGCGACGCCACGTCGGTTACGGAAGGAGGGGCCGTCTGTGGAGGGGAAAGGAGAATGCGGCTGAGATGATATGGATCGGAGAAGCAAAGCAATAAGTTCTTTCGACTGGTTTCCTCTTATCTGGCTACTACATGGTAACGCGTTTGAAGTAGAAACAATACTGCGAGATTCAATATAATCAAATCAATTCAATGTAATCAAAACCGCTGAAAAGAGCGCTTCGATGAATGAGATAGCCCTGCAACTTCGGCTTAAAAGCAACTCTTAGTCACCACAATCGACCTCGGGGTCGCTAATTAATTGTTGTACCATAAGAAAGGGAGGGGCATCCAAAGCTGATTGCAGTAGGGAGGGATAGGCTATGATGATCACAGGGGTCGAATCTGACCACATTCGCTCGGTGAATCACTAGCATGAAATACATTGCATAGATAATCGGCTATAGGAGTTTTTATGAACACTAACTATACACACGAAATAATTTCAACGCCTCTCCCTGGGCAGTATCAAATTATCTTGGAGAGGAATGGTGAACGGGGAGTAGGGCGAGGGCATATTCACTGACCCCCTCCTGGTTCTGCCCCAGTCGCTAATGGCCTCTCCATACACGCATGCCTTGTTAAAATTAGAGCCATTTCCGGGCAGTCATTTCCAGTAGTAGAAATACGAATAGCCGTATCATGATTGAAGAAGCACAATTTGCAATATTACACCGCGTGCTCGATGCATCGAACGGCTTGGGAACTGCGCAACTAGGTCGTTTCGACTGCTATCGCAGTCTTCGACGCATAGATTAGTTTTGAAAAGGGCCTGAAGTGTGTATTCAACTACATACATAGTAAAAAAAATCGATATGCGGCTTTAACACCAGAAGTCTCGCTACTCTCCGACAATGTGTTAGTCAATAATATCATCGGGTTGACTACGCCAACGATGTACTTACAAAGCATTACAATCTCCAAAACCAATTGAAATATACGGTATCTAATCCAGGTTTCGAATTTGGAGAAAACCATTCGGATAATTATTTATTTATTTAGGTACCCAGCAAGCCACCGCTAGAGTGTGTGGCAGGGAGCGAATACGCACCAGAATAATTTTGACACGGCTATGACCCTACTGTAGTCGGACAATATTATTCTGATCCCTTATCGTTTGTGGAAAAAATTACATCTTAAATCTATCTGTTGTTCACTAAATATCTCTAGTTTTACTCACATGATCTCTCCTACCGTTGTACGATGGGGGTAATAATACATTTTCAACACCACTGCTAAAGAGACATCCTTCCAATGTATGCAAGAGCTTCAATCTGTAATTTAACCTTCGCTCCTATGAGTGATTCCCAGCTTAGCTCCTATAATATTTTGGATACGCTACTAAGTTTATCATAACAACGTTTTACAAATCTAGCTCCTCTACACTGCACACAATCCAATTCGGCAATTAATCCAACTTCGTGAGGATCGCATGTACTTGCAGCATATTCTAAATGAGGCCTAACTAACGACAGACAAATTTCTCTCTGACCTTTTCATCACATTTACCAAAGACTCTTCTAATTAATCCTAATTTTTTGTTGCCTTGTCTACATATTCCCCGCATGTGTTTCACCCAGGAGATATCGCGAGTGAGGGTAACGCCTAAGTATTTAATTGAGTCTACTCATTCCATTTCGGCGTTCCCAAAGCAGTAGGCGTACGGGAGGGAATAGCCCTTTTTCCAAAAATTGATGACTACGCACTTTTTTAAGTTTGATTCTAATTGCCAAATGTCGCACCAGCGTTTTACAGCATTTAGGTCATCTGATAAAGCTGCTGTGTTCTCAGGATCACGGATATCACGGTAAATCACTTCACTGTCGGCAAATAAACATGTCTTACTAGTGACTACGAAGCCAATGCCGTGAACGTAAAGTAGGAATAAAAGAGCTCCGATAGCCCTTCCGTGTACGTTTTTCTACCCAGACATTCCCCTGAATAGCAACACTGTGTGAATAAGCGTACGAGATAAAACGGTCTTTAACTAAATGATATTTTTGCGAACAACGATGTACGACATCAAAGATTCCCAAGGGCTCAAGCCAGGCCAGGACAACCCGTCGTATTTAATGGGCCCCCACCCAACCCTTGGAATCCACAAGCCAACTGCCAAGTGGCAACTATCGACCAAATGCGATCGAACGCTGCCCCACCATCTCTTTCCGTTGCTCCCTTTACACACGCTGTCTGTTACCGGTTTACTCACGGAGTCGGCCGACCGATGTCCTCAGAGAATAAGAAGCTAGCGAGAGGAGCCGAGGGGAAGTTATTTTAGAAAGCTCGGCGAGGAGGCTAGAAGACGAAGTATGCTCCCTGCTCTCGTGGACTCGTCGTGTTGCGCTAACCTCTCTGATGGGACTGGCGCGGTAGGCGTGGAGCTCCGTGTTACACGTTTAGTTGTGGAGTATATTACTTGGAACAAAACAGCCAAATTCTTAGACGTTTCGCCTACTCGTTGTCTTTTTTCCGTTTTAAACGCGAAACCATGCAGCTTCTGAATTATAAATGCCAACGAGAGGACGTGTTGGCATTCCGGTTCTATAAATGTCCACTGTGTGATCCGTAGGTTTATCGGCCAATGAGCAACACGATGTGAGAATTGAAGGCGAGGTATCTGGCTGCGGACGCATTCCGTGAAACTTGAGCTATGAGTAGTAGTAGTTCTAGGGGAGGCGACTGGCAGCTTAGGTCATTTGAGCTGAGCTAGCCAGCGTGTAAGCACATACAATAAAACGCAGTTTGACGTGAAAAACGTCCGGGTATGTTTCAATTGGCGGTACCGTGGGCCAGTAATTACATACGTGCATAAATCCAAGTACATGGTACCTAGCAAGCCACCGCTAGGATAAGTGTTAGGGGGAGATGTGTGATTTCCAGTAATTTACAATTATATTAGGGAAATGTGAGGAAAAAAGAGAAACGTTATCTTTCACTAGTATGCTCATTCAGAATATGTTGCTGGTGCATGGGATCCTAATGAAGTTGGATTGATTGCCAAATTAGGCGTGCAGGTAGAAGAGCTAGATCTGTGAAACGTTGCTATGGCAAACTGAGCGGCGTACCAATATTACTAGAGAAACTAGATTGGGAATCGCTCAAGGAGCGAAGGTTAAATCACAGATTAAATCTCTGGCATAAATTGGAAGGAAGTTTTTTCAGCAATGATGTTGAAAATACCTTATTAGTTCCATCGTAGTACAATAGGAGATGTAAATAAAATTAGGGAGATTAAGTGCAGAACAGATTTAAATGTATTTTTCCCACTAACAGAATAGCGTTATCAGACCGCGCTAGGGGATTAAGTATTTCAGGTCAAAAGTAATCTGATTGGTAATCACCCCCCGCCACACAACCTGGTGGCTCGCAAGGTACCATACAATGTAACGATATTCCATGGCGGAATTATTTTTCTCTCGTTATTTTGAACCGTTTAAAATACAATGATAAATTAAACGAGATTCCATTTATTTGAAATTCAGTACAGCAGTGCGAATACGAGGGTTGCTCTTTATATTTTCAGCCTAATTATGAAAAGACAGTAATCTATTGTTGAAAATGGCTTTATTGTTTTTCGAAGTATTCTCCATGATAATCAATACACTTTTGCAAGCGCTCGAACCAAATTTCGTAACACTTTTTCCACTCCAATTGAGGTACTTCCAAAATATGGCAATTGAATGCATCAACGGCTTCTTCAGGCGCTGAAAAATGTTTGCCACGCATTTTTTTCTTGATAAACGGGAATAAAAGGAAGTCATTTGGTGCTAAATCAGGGCTGTACGGAAGATGACCATCAATTCGACGTTTTGGCCAGTCAAGTAGATAGTTGTTTCAGCCGATCTGTGAGAGCGCTCATTGTCATCATGAAGAATGATCCTTCGTTGCCGCTTCTTTTTCCATATTTAACCAAGCACTTCTGGCAAACAAATGCTCATATACTATTCAGAATTCACGATTCTACGTTTCTCCAACGGTAAGTTTTCCACATGTTTAGTTATTCCGAAGAAACAGGCGATCATTCGCTTCAATATGCTTCGTGCACGAATCACTTTTATCGGATTTGGCTTTTCTTGGAAGACCCATACAGTGGATTGCTGATTTGTTTCGGACTCATACGCATAGATCCAAGATTCGTCACCAGTGTAGATGTTGTACACAGCTTTTGAAGCACCGCGATTGTATTTGTTAAGCATTTCTTTGCATCATTTGACACGAGCATCTTTTTGAGCTTTTGTCAAGTAATACGGGGTCCAACGCGAACAAATTTTTTAACAGCTATATGTTCATACAATATCTTATAGATGCTCGTCATACTATACCCCAAAGATGCCTCAATCTCATGATAAGTCACATGACGATCCATCCTTACTAGTTCTTGTTCAGCATCAATGTTTTGTGGCACAACTGATTTTGGACGACCTTCACGACTTTCGACGCTGAGCCAACGGCGGCCACGATGGAATTCTTTATACCAGCGTTTCACAGTGGCAAAGGATGGGGCTTCATCGCCAAAAGTGGAAGTAAGTTGATCTATTCACTCCTGTCTTGATGATCCACGTCAAAAGTCGTAAAAATCATTGCACGAAAGTGTTCACGAGTTTTATCCATTTTTCCGCCGAGACAAAATTTTCGAGTCACTTTACGCAACACATGTTATGATGAAACGACAAAATGTTCTCAAGAAAGTTAGCGTTAAAAGGGTCAGATGGAAACGTCAGATGGCCTCTAAATACTTAGTGTTGTCAAGGCTCCAAATATAAATAGCAACTCTCGTAAAATAGTCATTTTGGAATTAACTTACTTAAAAAATCGGAAGGGAGAGCATGAGCACTCAAATTCCCGAGGACATCTTTTAGCCGACGAACTATAATCAGTTAAAAAAAATATATTTATATACCCTACAAGCCACCGCTTGGGAGTGCGGCAGGGGGTGAATACACACCGAAATAATTTTACCCGAACATGCCCCTACCGCGGTCGAACATTATTATTATGATCCCCAATCGTTCGTGGAAAAAAATGACATCTTAAATCTACCTGTTGTACCCTTAATCTCTCAAATTGTATTAACATGATATCTCCTACTGCTGTATGATGGGGGAAAATAATACATTTTCAACAACACTGCTAAAGAGACCTCCTTCCAATTTATGCGAGAGCTTCAATCTATTATTTAACCTTCGCATGTATCATGTACTAGTGACTACGGAGTCAATGTTGTTAAAGTAAAGCAGGAATAAAAGAGGCCCGATAACACTTATCTGGGAAAAAACTAAAGTAACTTCTACTGCATTTGAGCTAACTCCATCTATCACTATTCTTTGTATCCGACCATTCAAAGTGTTTAATCCGACCCCGGATATTTTTATCTATGTCATATGCTCCTAGCTTAGCGAGTAGTTTCCTAGTCAAGAAAAACCGCGTCCACTGGAAAATTGCTCTCTCGCGAAATAAGAATATCATGAACAAAAAGCGCAAGTTTTGTCTCGCAGGATCTGCCTTTTTGGAAACCGCGCTCAAATTTCATCAATAACCCCTGATTATCGAGGTGCCTCACGATCAAGCTAGCAACTATATGTTCCATAACCATGCACAAAATGGATCAGTTGTTTTGCTTCGAAGCATTAAATTCTAAATATGAAAGAAATCAGGCAGTTATTGACGGTGGCGAGATGTCTAAAGCGGAAAACCAGAAAGGTTAAAACTTAAGTCCTGTGAAATAATACGTGCTTCTTCCACTTGATCTTTTTCGAAGGTTGTTTTCTCGTACATGACGCACTCGGAGTTTGTTCCGGTTTGGCGGTTTAATTTTTAAGTAAAAAAAGGTTCAGGATATGTTAATAATTTAAAAAGATTGGTAGTCAACCCTGAATATTTTCGACTGACAGAGAAGTCAAAACACAATGAACGTACTTATCCTCGTCCGTCGGAGCTGCGAGTTATTTAATATACCCTGTCCAAACATATGTGCCATTTACTTGTGCACGCAACATTGTATTACCAACTTTGTTGATAGGGTCGAACGTTGCGACCAAAAGGCAGCTTTCGTTGCTGTGGCATTCTTGTCCCAGAAATTTTAGGGCTTTGATCCTTCTGAAAGGATCCAGCAAATATTTTAGAATTCCCGACATATGGGGTCGCCGTAAAATGAATTATTTGTACCAATGCTTCCAACCTTCAACTCAACGTCCAGGTGAATGACCCAGGTTGTCAGTCTGATCGAATGGAGGAAGCGTGTGAATTAAAGAGCAAACTATTTACATGCTATGAAAGCAAAAGTTTATTCTCTGTATTTTCAAGACAACTTAAAGATGATACCCCTTCTATGGACTAAAACCTTGGCGTGGTGGAAGGGCTTGCACGTTCCGATGCCCTAGAGTGCTGGCGGGAGAAATGATAATTGCTCCTGGTAGGCTCACCCATCCCAGATAGGTCGAAGGTTAGGAGCCAGACGAAAGGTAGTCCCCGCAGCGTCTGTTCCTCAGTGAGGCGGCTGCGAAGGCGTCTGACCCCAGTGGGGCGGCCAGTAAGTGATGGTGTCACGTTAAAAACACTATTGAGGAAGGCAACGGGAAACCACATCAATTATCATTCCCAAGATTAAAATGATGGACGCCACAGAGAATATGAGTCCTGGCAATTACGAGGCTCTGCCCAATCGGCCATGTGTCGGCAGCCCGGCAGGGGAGGCAAGGCTTCCGCGGTCGTCATCCCACGAAACCCTTGCAAGGGAAAACTGACAGCAGCAGGACAGAAGAGGGAGGAGAATATGACCAATTTAGTTAGTATGAGAACACGGAATGTTCGGACAATGTTGAGGACAGGAAAATTAGAGAATATTGAGCGAGAGATAGAAAGGGGAAAAATAGATATTTTATGCCTATGCGAGGTGAGATGGATAGCGGGGATTACTGGGGTGATAATTATAGAATAATATACAGCAGCGGGAACGAAAGCCAACGAGGGGCTGCCATCATATTAAATAAAGCGGGAGGAAGAAGCGTAGTCAACATAGATCAAGCTTCGGATAGAATATTATTAGTAGAGATAAAATCAGAACCGACGAACTTGGTCATCTTCCAGGTATACATGCCACGGAGCAACCATAAGGAGGAAGAGGTTGATAGGATACACGACCAGTTAGAGAACATAATCGGGTGTTTTCCTGTAGGTAAACATTTGTTAGTGATAGAAGAGTGGAATGTGACGGTAGTCGAAGGAAGAGATAGTGATGAGGTGGGGGACTATGGTTTAGGAACGAGGAATGACCGCGGGGAGAAAGCAATTGAGTTCTGCAGGAGACAGGGGTTAGTCATCACCAACACTTGGTTTAGACACCACAAAAGACGCAGGTACACATGGAAAATGCCAGGTGACACAAAAAGGTATCAGTTAGATTATATTCTGGTTAGGCACAGGTTTACGAACAGTGTGATGCATTCGCACAGCTTCCCAGGAGCGGATGCGGACTCTGACCACAAATTAGTTGTTATGAAATGTAGCGTCCGTTTCAAAAAGATAAGACAGATGCGGCGGGTTAGGAAATGGGATGTAGAAGCATTAAATGGATTGAATAGGATGGAGTACCAGCAAGCTGTAGAGAAAACCGTGGAGGACCGTAAAGAGCTGAGAACTGTCGAAGAAAAATGGGAATGTATCAAGAGGACAAGGAAACCGTGGATCACTGATGAGATGATTACAAAGATGGATGAGAGAAGAAAATGCATGAATGTAAACACAGAGTTAGGCAAAATGAAGTACAAAGAGTTAAATAATAAACTGAGACGGGAAACAAATAAAGCAAAAGAAGCTTGGTGGAAAACCTAGTGCGAGGATATGGAAAGTTTGCAGAGGAAGGAGGTAATGGGTGCGCTCTATAGCGAAGTTAAATCTTTATCGGGAAGTAAGAAGGGAAGATCTATGCTAACAGTTAGAGATAAGACGGGTAAGATAATAGTTGACACAGGAAAGATCCAAGAGAGATGGAAGGAGTACATAGAAGAACTGTATAGTAATGAACTTGAACCAACAAAGTTAGACATTGAAAAAGAATATGACGTAGAGGAAGATAGCTTAGGTCCAGGCATACTAGACGATGAGATAGAAAGGGCATTAAGGGAGATAAAATTAAATAAGGCCGTGGGGGTGGATATCATTCCCGCGGAACCATTGAAATGTTTAGGAAAATGTGGGAGGAAGAGGCTATATGGGTTGCTTCGTAGTATCTATGAGGAAGGAATCTGGCTGGAAGACTTTGTGAGATCAGTTTTAGTTCCTATTCCGAAAAAGGTAAAGGCTACATCATGTGAGGACTACAGGACAATAAGTTTGATATCCCACGCAGCTAAAGTTGTTCTCAGGATCATAAACAAAAGGATAGAGAGTAGGGCAAATGATTACTTAGGGGATGATCAGTTTGGGTTTACGAAGGGGAGAGGTACGCGTGATGCCATTGCAGTAATGAGATTATCAATCGAGAGGAATATAGAACAAGCGTTTGATAGAGTTAAACTAATGAGCATATTGCAGAAAATAGGAATAGATTGGAGGGAAAGGAGGCTAATTCGCAACCTATACATGTCTCAGACTACTCAGGTGCGGGTGGGGAACGGGGAGTCCGGATGGGCAGTGTTAGGAAGAGGTGTAAGGCAGGGTTGCCCATTATCACCGTTGCTGTTCAACCTGTATGCAGAGGAAATGATTAAAGAGGCATGGGAAGAACTGGAGGTAGGAATGAAAGTGGGCGAGGAATTCGTGAAATCAGTTAGGTTTGCTGATGACCAAGCTTTAGTTTGTCAGTCAGCTAAGGGGCTGCAAGCATTGCTTAGTGAATTGGAAATTCAGTGCGACAGGTATGGGATGAGAATCAGTATTAATAAAACAAAGGTTATGCGATTTTCTAGAAAGAAAAAGGCTAAGCTAAACATTAAAATAGGGGGGCAAAAACTAGAGCAGGTAAAACAGTTTACGTATCTCGGTAGTGTTTTGGACCAACACGGTCGAAGTAGTTGGAGCGTAGCTATTACGATTATTTAGCGTGGAAACGTGGTCATTGAAGCAGGAGGATTGACGTAGATTGGAGGCTTTTGCAATGCGGGTGAGGAGAAGAGCGGAGAAGGTGAAATGGACCGAAAGGGAAACAAACGAGGAAGTACTTGGTATGGTGGCCGAGGAGAGGGGTTTGTTGGGAGAAATCATGAGGAGAGAGGAAAAATGGATGAATGGATGAGCGTATCGATCGGCAGAGGGATGTCGAGGACTGCAATAGAGGGGAGAATGTTGAGATGAAGCGGGACCTGATGTAGATTAGATGGCTGGACTATGTTTTGTTGGGATTCATCAAATATTTATTTGGTAGTTGTGTCCATCCAAAAACCTACCTTAACCGGTAGATTACCTTATAACAACAATGATGAGAAAAAATCACAAACGTGAATGATCACATCACATCACCAATGATATGAATATAGAGTAGGTATCCGACCCGGACAATGAGTCTCGGCATGTAAATACATTTTGAGGGTGGGGGAAAGCTTAGCACGTCAAACTGCCACATGCCCCCTGCCACACATCCTGGTGGTGGCTTATTTTTTTATTTTATTTGAATAACCTGCAAGCCACCACTAGGGTGTGTGCCAGGTGGTTAATACACACCAGACTAATTTGCCAGATCACAGCACACACCAGGCTTGCAGAGTACTTAAATAAAATAACTAACACGTGTCAGTCCATTCCTATGGCTACTTGATTTTGATGGATCGGTGGGTAATGGATGTAGTGGACGATATGCGGCCAACGTTTTAAGGAAGATTTTCCGAGACAGAGCGATTGTGGAAACGAATTGGTCCGTAGAAGATTTTCATTACCATTTTTACATACCGGGTTCGATTCCCGGGTAAGGCACTCTGGGCACCTGCAGCTTCAGCCAAGCTAAAGTGATTTTTTCGGGTACCAGGTCTTCCTGGGAAACCATAACCGGCACAGGGAAAGGAACTGGCCCCCCTACCCTAATGTGTGAATTTCATACGCCGTCGGCCTTAGTACTGGGTGAACTCTACCATCACCTACCAAACCGACCTTCGGGTTCATTACTGTGTTTATGGTTTTTATGGTTTTTACATAGTACCCTGCAAGCCACCGCCAGGGTGTATGGCAGGAGGTGAATACACACCAGGCTACCCTGGACCCGAAACACCTTTCCCTCTTAGCGCGGGGGGATCGGAATGGTTCGGTGGCTAACGTGCTGGCTTCTCACTCAGAGGACCCGGGTTCGAATCCTGGAGGCGGTAGATATTTTTCACAGGTATCCTGATCCCTACTTCAGGTGCTTTGTGGAGGGCTTTTTGAGTGAGTACGCCATCCGTCGGATGGGACGATAAGCTGCTGACGCCTTGGCGCCTTTCGTTAAGAGTAGGGGAATGTCGACGCCGGGTTTCTCTCCACCCTTCATCCTTTCCTGTCCATCCATAATGGCGTAAATGACCTCAGCTGTCGGTCGCCTCCCCTAAAAGCACTACTACTAATAGCGCGGTCGGACGAACGTTATTTTATTCTGACCGCTACAAAACTGCGCAAAACTTTCATTGTGAATTTTCAGTAAAATATTCCGGACGAATGCCATGAAATGCGGATGTCCGTTGTAGTCACGAAAATTCTTAAACGCAAAGTCTGATACGTGTTTGATATAACTAATATAGTTTTTTTCGTACCCTGCAAGCCACCGCTAGGGGGTGAATACACACCAGGCAAATTTTCACCCGAACATGACCCTACCGCGGTCGGACAATGTTATAATGATCCCCTATTGTTCGTGTAATAAAATTACAATCTTAAATCTATCTGTTCTGCACTTAATCTCTCTAATTTTATAAACATGATCCCTTCTACCGTAGTACAGGGGTAATAATGCATTTTCAACAACACATCTAAAGAGACATACTTCCTATGTATGCAAGAGATTTAATCTGTAAATTAAACTTCGCCTTTTGAGTATGCCAGCCTAGCTCCTCTAATATTTTGGAATCTTAGTCATACATTGAAAAAATATTTGTTACAATATTGGTCGCAACTTTTATTAACGCCGTATTCAGGAGAATTCGATAATTCACATCGAGCTAGAACAGTCGGAACTGCTGCTTTTCTCCCTTCCACGATTCAATTTACGAACAACGTCACCGATCTTTCATAAATAATTCGCAAGTTTTGTAAGTTATTTCACGATCGTATGTACGGCTATGTATACGCTTATTAGGCGTATCGTTTTGATATATTAACTGTTCCGGTCGTGAAACCACTTGAATATATTGAAGGACTCTTGAAAATTCATTTCTTCATGCCACTAGCAGAGCCACCAAAAACAGATTCTGGAAAGGTGGTATTTTTTGGGGGCCTCTCAGCCTTGTATTAGCGGCCGCGGCAGTACTCCTCCTTTCCCGAAGCGCCAATCTCGTCGTTCAAACCAATGTGAGCATCATCTTATAGCAAAAATGTTCGACAGATGAAACACCATCACAGTAAATCAAAAAGTCATGGCATGATTTGTAAGGAAAAATTGATTATTTTTCTTTTTATATTTTGAAAGTAAATGCTTTCTTTTGAAATTCTAATAGAGACGCCACGTTCACATTAATATCCACAAGAATGTGTATCTAGTAGGGGTCAATAATTTTCTCTGGACCATAAACCTATTGACCCATTTCAATGGATGCCTTACCAGTATCTCAGGTCTATTTTACGACAAATGTTTCGATTTTATGTTAGAAAATGTTTACCGGAAGCTGGAAAAATGAAAAAATCGTAGATGTCTCCCGTTATTTCATGATGCGATGAGAGGAATTCATTTAGACCACTGAATCTAAAATCTCAGAAAGATTCAAACGTTTTTATTTATGTATTTTTAATAAATATTCATGTTATATTAATATACAGTCATATATTTTTGCACATTACACAGATATGCTTATGGATTGGAATGATATCAAAGCCGTGTTATGGACGAGATAGCGACACGAGTACATTTCTAGGCCGGTACAGCACCCGGGGACAGAGCAGTGAGTAGAAGACAGAGGCAACAGAAATTTTGCAAATTTTAGGAAGTTAATCCTTCTCGTATGCCCATTATACTGAAATTTTGCTTCGATTCGAAGAAATCGCTAGCTATAAACCCTGGCAAATGGACGATCATTTCCAGTTTGCAACTACAAGAGTGAATATTCATATTACCTGCGCATTTTAACGGCAGTTGATAAATAAAAAAATCACGAATTTAAAGGCAGCATCTTTAAAATTTGGACATTAAGTACTAAATCATTTTTTGTAGTCCATGTTCGTGCTTTTAGCCGATTGTAGGTGTAAAAAGTTGTAAAACATCGGTGGTTTCACAGGAACTCAAGTGTCTAGCATTGATCATCAGTGACCAACTTCCATGGAAGTCTAAAAATGGACCGGTGACATGACTTCACTTTTCCCATAGGTCCTCCTGAAATATAAATACAGCTTCATATCGCTTTTCAATGTCCACTCAAACTAGACTACCGATTTTATGACTCTAAAAGCCTGGGCGCAATGGTGGCAAGAACTCAAATAATCGCTTGCAACAACTAATCAATAACATCCAAGCACATCTTCTGATGACTTCACATTTTAATCCTACATCTCCAGAAGATACTTTCCATAATGCAACGCGATTGGCCCACAAAAATACTTGGGCACTACCACACTAATAGCAATTACTGTACTCCAAAAACATCTAAGTGTAGTTGTATTGTTCGAGACAAATCGTTTTGCTACTTTCCCATAAAAATACCACTTTTGCCACCACAGTGTACTATGTCCTATTCAAAAGTTTGATCTGATCCAGGTCTGTGATTAGAACTTACCAACTAATCAAGAAGGGCAAGTGCAGGCAGGGTCGTCTTCGTACGCAGGGACTGTGGCCCGGGGTCAGACATACACTTCCAATCAGGAGGGGAGTAGGGTGGGCACCACCTTGTCATGGTTTGAGCAACTAATATTAGATAGCAGATAGCCCCAATATACTTGTAGTCTATGTTAGTTAGGCCCCATCTACAGTACGCTGCGGGTGTACGGGATCCTTACGAGGTAGACTTAATTTTGGAACTAGATTGAGGGCAATGTAGAGCAACTAGATTTGTGAAAAGTGTTTGTGAACAACGTAGCAGTGTCACGACACAATTGGAAGAATTAGAATGGGATCCACTGGTTGACCATAAGTTGAAATACAGGTTAACTTTACTGCGTAAATTTGAGGTAGGTCACTTATCCGAGGACGTTAAAGACAGAATACAGACCCCGACTTAATATGGTAGATCAGATCACGTACGTAAAACCAGGGAGATAGATTTAAATTGTCGTTTTTTCCTTGTATATATCAAAATTGAAATAATCGCCGGCGCGAATGGGATAGTTAGTATCGGTGATGTAAACATTTTGTCCATATCCTGCATGAATTTAAAGTATACCCATCTTTATAACACTGTTCCTGCAAGATTAGAATAAACCGTTATCGAATACGTGTTTTGCTTGTAAGTACCTTCTTTTGTGTGCTTAACTTTGTTCGAGAGCATTATCGAACTGATTTTTGTGTGGCGGTGTAATGATTGTAGTTGTGCATGCATGTCTGGTAACTTAACACCCCCTGCCACACGCCCTTGTAGCGGCTTGCGGGGTATTACGTAGGTGCAGAAAGATGAATATTTTTCAATGTTATTTCACAATTATAATTTAAATTTAAATTTGTGCACAGAAAATAATCCAGACGCACTGTGTTAAGCTTTACAAATTTGCTTCTGTCTCAACAAAATGCTTTGATATTGAACTCAAATGTCCTCGTGGATGTGCGCCAAAGCAAGGTCGGGAGACCGGTTTTGGGGGGGTGCTCCCATGGGTGGTGCTCTTGTGATCTTTCTCCACCGAATCCACTCCGCTGTGGCCGAAGGTCCGTCCAACTGTAACTGCAACAACATCCTTTGTTGTTGGCTAATGAATGACTTACAATTCCGTCTGGAAACAAAGCTTGTATCCTCGTTCCTCTCGGAAACTGAAGTGCAAGTGGAGAACCTAGAGCGCAAGTATCGTCAAGGCCCCACGCCCACGAAATAAACTGGGGTTAATGGATGTTCGACACTGTTACGCAACATACAGCACTAAGTAATAATGCTACCGAGTAAATTTTGCGTGTGGATCTAGCTTTCGGTGTCAAGAAAAGGTAAGCGCAGACGGACAAACGATGCAAAGAGCTGAAATGAAGCGAAGCCATTGCATTTCACTTCCAAATTACGAAAATATACATGTCACTAACAAGTCTTTGTTTAGCAGGTTTAACACTTCCTTCGCCCTCTTCTCGAACACGCTTGACGATCCCCAATCCGAACACACAATGGAAATTTCCAGAGCCAGACCTCCGAACGCTGTCCCCTTTAATTGGAGGTAGGAGCTCAAATAAAATCATCATGAGATAATGGCCCTACAAGTGCCCCGTTGTTTTTGGACCCCCATTAAAAACTTGCTTCTTATCTGTGATTGAAATTTGAAGTACTATCTTGTCAGGATAATTTATACCCACTGAAAACCGCGTAAGAAAGGAAAAGTAAATTCTTGAGACATTTTTCGGATACCGAAATTGTATAGCATAGCATGTGTGGATACTACTAAATGCCTTTTTATCATAATTTTACCGCGTTTATTGCGTCATCAACGATGGGTGAATATTACATCATTGACGGCATTCAGTTTCAAGGGAGTATGGCTTCCTAACCTAGTCTAGATATCAAATGTCTAATGCCTAATGTACCCGGGAAGCGACGAAGAGGAGGGAAAATGCCGCTGTTGTGATATTTAACAAACTGGATTGAAAGAGCCAGAAGTCTTGCTCTGTCAGCTTTTGAGAGAAAATTTTGGCCCACCTAGTTTGGACCACGCTATGAATATTCGAATAAATCTGTGCTGATGGTACTTAAAGCTCGTGCTCGTAATTAGATTCAAATAAGTCGTGGGATGAGCCGTAACAGTATGTTATTTCATTTTATGCTTTCATTAAAACAATTAACTCTGGTAATTGATTGCATAGTTGTTCATTGAACAAACAGACGACACCAACATTTCAGAGAACATAGGAGCTTAAGCGACACACCCAGACGCTGTATCATATAGTATGCTTCAGTATGAGACGTTATAGTGTTCACGGGGTTATGAGTTGTATCAAATATTACTTGACTTATTCTACTAGCGTTAATATAGGCGTGTAGCGACACACTGTGAAGCTAGCAGCCAAGGTTCTTGAAATAAAGAGAGCTGTTCGAGTATTGATCGTCGAGCTTGATCTCTCGCGCTGAACGATAAAAGCCTTCTAGCCCAAAAAATGAGCTTCAAGCATAGCTTGGGATGAATGACATTTCGACGGGCGGATCCAAATCAATTTATGAACCTCTTTGTATTTCAAACACACTGCCTCAAAGTAATTTTATTGCATGGAAAGTCTACTTCGCCCATGTTCGAGACAAAATTCGCTCATGCCTTGTTCCACCAAGCTAATAATACTATGGAATTTGGCCCAGCTTTATTTCGGAAATGAACCTAAAACTGTAACGTAGCTATCCGCAATGTGAGTTTCTAAAATGTATGTCGGCTGCCGTCAACTTTGGAGAGGGACATTTTTGGAGCGGTAGGCTCAGATTAAACGAGAATATTGATAAAAGTAGATAACACAAGACGTTACGAGAAAGATGTCTAAGCCAACCGTGAGGATTAAACAAGGAACGTACAAGCCCATCGCTCAGCTCTTCGCGACGCCCCTGATCCCACACCATCTGGCCCTTAAATTCATTCGGAGATATCTTTCCCCAGGTTGCCAAGGCAGAAGGACTTTCACCCGATATGTGGATACAGCAGGGCGCACAAGGCGACGTTGCCACACGGTCGATATTATCCAGGAATGTTGGGTAGCCTAGAGGGACTGAAGGTCGACCGTGCCACGCAGCCGTCCTATGGAGTTATTCATGCGGTCTCGGCCGTCTCACCCGTGACTTGCCCGACGTACTACACGATGAGCCTCGTAGCCTCATGGACGAAACGGAAGAGACCATACGACGATAAGCCGACGTTTACTCCAACTTTTAGTTTAGATTTACACTGAATAGTGTGCCTAATTGTAATCCGTGGAACTTTTTAAGATAGCTGTTCAGTAACTGCCCTTCCGGCTTCTAAAGCCCTTGGTCGCATCGGGTATCGTCATTTCAAAAACAATCCCAGTGGTGCTGCAATTATACTTATCGCAATCAGGATGACGCAAGCTTTGGCTCACGCCCGCCTCCAACGGAGCGGTCCTTCCGCTCATAGTCACCGTAGTGGAATAAAATTGTAAACGTACCTAAATGGAAGCTGCAATTCCTTCCCTGTTTTCCAAAAATAATATTGAACCTAACAGATATAGCATTCCTTAAGCTAATGTGAGAAGACGTTAACGTGAGAGTCGTTTGTAATCATTGATATAACTCACTTTCCACGTTGCGAACTACGTGCGTTATGATAGTTGGCCGGAGTTATGGCGTTGGAAGGAGTTTCGCTTTTGTAAAACTAGTCAACTTCGCAGCCATGATTAAATGCTAAGATTGCGCACCTAGTCTAATTTTACAGACCATCTTTTAATATAGCTTACAATTGCGTAAGAGTAACACAGGAGGTACCCTGTTCACATTAGGTTTCCCGATACGGCTACCTGGCCTGTACTTAGCGCGAACGCCGCTGAGCACGGCCTCGGGTCTCATATGAAAACTTAAGGGGAAAATGGATTTTTATGCCCGATATCCATGCCCCCTTACACGTCATGCTGATAACGCTTCAAGTAGTGCGCGTACGCTTTCAATGGACCGGGACGCCCAGCCGTAACTATCGTGAACGCGGGGTTTCGGAAAGGTTGGCATAGCTTTCCAGGATGGGGAAAGCGGATCTGAGGGGGGAGGTTGCGAACGTGCGGCAAAAAATGGCAACCCAAATACGAGGGAACGGGGAGAGGGGTACTCCTAACCCCACCCTGCGAGAGACCCAGCCTGGGGAACATTTCGTTGGTGCGATAGCAACACAAGATGTAGAATGAATCGGGATGATTCATACATCGCCCCACAGGGTTCCTCTCTCTCCATTTTACACATTCCTTCCTATCCCCAATTACCCATCTCCACGGCTACCATGTAGTTATATCCATTACGTTAAAATGCGCAAGTAGCAATAAAAATACGGCAGCCAGGAGAAGAAATATCGACCGTAAGTGCTGAAGTCAGATTATTTCTCTACATATTATCTCTTGGTAAATGCCCAGGCCCAAATCTTGCTGTACTTAAGCGATTGTAAATGTATCCTTGTAATCGATAGAACGGTGGAGGAGTAGTAAAGGGGTAATCCGAATCTCTGGCAGTGGCAGATCCAGGGGATAGCGGGGAACTCTCTCTCCGAGACACTCATTTCCCCGAAAAACGCAGACAAGCGATATTTCTTTTTCAAAGTTTGCCATCTCTGTATGTAACCTTGAATGTAAGAGCTTCTTCCAACCAAGAGGGTTATATGCGCAGAGACAGATCGAACGCTCCCTACCCCTCTCCCTCCTGATCCAATTGACTCTATTCGGTTTCATGAGTCCCGCAATTTTGACGTGGTACTCTTTTTTGATCCTTTAATTTTTTATGAATCGGTAAGAATAATTTTCAAAAATAACATAAATGCTGTTAGAAACATTTCTTAAGATCAGTTAGGTAACAGGATTTAAGGTATTCTACGTTTACGGTTTTGACACATGGCAACCTGGAACCAAGTATACAGCGGCCAAGCCTGGTTCGAAACTACCTTATGTCCTTCAGAAGTGTTTGCGAAAGGCTCTCCAACCGAACTAGACAGTCCATAAGTGGCGATCAAAAACCCGAAGTATAGTATCAGGACAACATGATTACAGGCGCATTTGCAGCAAGAAGAAGGAGGGATTTTGGTTCAACATACCAGAAGTCACACAACTGATTCTTTTGGGTAGAAATGATGACAGTAAAAGTTTTTGGATATTCCGACGATTACAATCGCATTGCATGATGGTAAAATTCATTCTGCCTTTCCTTTAACATTGCTACATAGAATCCACGATACTTGAAAGCCTAAGGTTATGGATTCGAGCCAAAGTTTATTTAAAACAATCGAGGGTAAAATTCTTCGAAGGATTTCACTTGTGGAAGAAGGATCTTTCATTCGACACAAATCGACATTATGCTTAACCAAAAATGTGGGAATCTGATACTTTGTTCGACCAGCAAAAATTCGAGTTAGGCAATGGCTTCGGACACCATGGTCAGAATATACTACCCAGGGTAACTCAATTATCCAAAAACTCGTGGTTCCAGTATGAAAATTTATTGCTCCAGTTCCCAAAGTAGTATTTTGTTTTGACCTCCTAGCGAAACCAACGGTGGGTATCTGGTTACGATTACCGAATCCGCAAAATTCTCTTCTTCAAGCTAGCGATATTGCAGGAGATTATCTCGGAACCTTAATTTTGGCAAGAATGTTTTAATTTTTTCCTCAATTATGCTGAAAGACCTCCATAGCTTAAGCACAGCCTCCTTGTTAAACTGAGGTAAAAGTGTTTATGTGAAGACGAAAAACGTTCCGACTCCGGTTGCGAATGGTTCCGCTGTTCTGCCGCGGAGTGCACACGGTATACACGTACTTAAACCCGAGAATCGATGAATACATCTCAAGGTTGGAATCGAACTGGCGATTTTGGCGGCGCTTGCCGACTTTCGCATAAAATTATAGTAGGTATACATAGAAAATGTAGGTATCTTCTTTGCAACACAGACTGAATTGTATGCTTTCTAAGTACCTTACGGAGATACAAGAAAATCAACAGGCACACATTCTTGTGACCGACTGAAAGATAGAAAAGCCGTAGTTTTTCCACTTATGGATAGTAAATAAAAAACAGCAATAAACGATGTGCACCTAACTCATAGGGCCGACAGAAAAGGTCATTCCGTACTCCTCTTCGGAGTCCCAATTTTCATCACCGAGGCAACTGGAAGAAGTAATTGCGTAAAGAATTCCACATATATAGATTTTTTGGCGAATCGTTTTGGTCATCATTATATCGAATCATCATTAATACGAATGAAGATTCAAACCGAGGCACTCCACGCTCATGATTGAAAAAATTAAAAACCTTGTAACAGAATCCCGATCAAAGATTTGACATAAACAATTTTCATAGGTTACCCACATTAGCAGAGCACAAGTAAGTATCTTGAAAACAAACTTCCACAGCAGAATAGAGGATAGCATACTTAGATCGTCAACATGTTACTTTAATATACGCAAGTAAACGCTTAAATCCTTACATGAATACCCATCAAAAAACGAACTTTCAAATAAATAACATGAAAGCGAAATTACACGTTTTAAGTGCCATCTAAGCAAACTGCCTCGTACTAGAAGCAGCTACCAACTGTGACTATAACGAAATGATACCTTCCGCCGCGTTTTGGCGATCAATTCAAATATGCCATCAGATTGTCAATACTTGATTGCTTACCATATTTTCATTGGATGGCATAGAGAATTCATATAAAACATGGTCGTTTTAATAATTAACGATGTTATTGCTAAAACGGGAAAAAGGTGCATGATAAATACATTCAATGGCAATATAGATAGAAAGATAGAGGTCTTTATTTGTAAGAAATTGAGACCTAACGGTCCCTTCTTCAATTGAACCTAGCCATAGATCGAGTAGAATTATATATTTACCTCGATTGGAAGGGTACGGAAATTGAGAATCAGGGTTTACTAACTTTCTTATTGCAATATATTGGCTCATTTTGAACATCCCAGAATAATTATTTAATGAATGATCCGCAGAGGTTTTACACTATAGTCTGATTTTTTTTGTGAAAGTCGTACTCCTTTTTTATGAAGAGTAGGTACCTTAAATTATGTACGATACTCTGTACTAGTATTTATAGCTAGTGACGTAAAGACATTTCTAAAATAAAATCATGACTGAAGATCGCCATGAAATAATTTAATACACACATAAAAAAGCTGTTCAATTAAATAAACATTTTTGGCATGATGCTGCTGACTTATCTATTTATTATTATTAACTGGAATAACCTTACAAAGAGATATATACGAAAATATATATAATTCAGAAAATTATAAAGATATTTTATCAAAAATTATTAAGACCTTCATCATTATTGTCATGGTCAAAATTACATAAAGGTACCTAATCGAACAGTGAGCCAAGACGTGCTACCAATGCTTTGCTATGACCTCATCTATGCCCAATTTACATGTGTCATCATTCAATTATTCACATTTCTCCTAAGTCCTTTATTAACTGCAAAAGAAGGCTATTTGCTTCATTGCTTCTAATCCTCCAATTTCATCTGCCCATCCAATTTTTCAACATCTTGGACTCCTACCAGTCCCATAATATACATTCTTTTAATAGTAACATGTATGAAACAAAATTTTTCAGACTTCTATGCAAATTCTCACTACCACTCACCATAACAGAACCCAGTTAAACCTGCTTATCATATACAATCGAATCAAAGCTGCAAGCCTAGCACCAAAGTCAATGGTTCTAAACCCATATGATAAATTACCGAATAAATACAAAGACATAACAAACATTACTCTGTTTAAAAGCCAAATAAAAAATTCCTAACTGAGAAAAATTATAAAAGCATGTCTAAATTAATTGATAATGACATATGACATGTAAGTGCCAAATACAACCTATGTATATGTAAATATGATAAAAATACATATTTTTTTCTGTATATAAATGCATCCCTGAATTCCTCTTTTGACATTTCCTGTATTTATATTGCACACAATTATTGGGTAAATGACATGATTATTACTTTTAGTTGAGAGTTAATGTGTAATATAGAATTGAAGAATAATTTTGATTTGGAATGAATGCACGTGTCTGTGTGTGAGAGAGAGAATATGAAGGTATGGTGAAAAGTTCTCGGCCTGACAATGAAAGACTGCGATTTTCAATTAAAAAATTATTTTATTTTTCTATATTATCTCCCTTCATTTCAACACACTTGGCTAGAAAATTATAAAGATATTTTATCAAAAATTATTAAGACCTTCATCATTATTGTCATGGTCAAAATTACATAAAGGTACCTAATCGAACAGTGAGCCAAGACGTGCTACCAATGCTTTGCTATGACCTCATCTATGCCCAATTTACATGTGTCATCATTCAATTATTCACATTTCTCCTAAGTCCTTTATTAACTGCAAAAGAAGGCTATTTGCTTCATTGCTTCTAATCCTCCAATTTCATCTGCCCATCCAATTTTTCAACATCTTGGACTCCTACCAGTCCCATAATATACATTCTTTTAATAGTAACATGTATGAAACAAAATTTTTCAGACTTCTATGCAAATTCTCACTACCACTCACCATAACAGAACCCAGTTAAACCTGCTTATCATATACAATCGAATCAAAGCTGCAAGCCTAGCACCAAAGTCAATGGTTCTAAACCCATATGATAAATTACCGAATAAATACAAAGACATAACAAACATTACTCTGTTTAAAAGCCAAATAAAAAATTCCTAACTGAGAAAAATTATAAAAGCATGTCTAAATTAATTGATAATGACATATGACATGTAAGTGCCAAATACAACCTATGTATATGTAAATATGATAAAAATACATATTTTTTTCTGTATATAAATGCATCCCTGAATTCCTCTTTTGACATTTCCTGTATTTATATTGCACACAATTATTGGGTAAATGACATGATTATTACTTTTAGTTGAGAGTTAATGTGTAATATAGAATTGAAGAATAATTTTGATTTGGAATGAATGCACGTGTCTGTGTGTGAGAGAGAGAATATGAAGGTATGGTGAAAAGTTCTCGGCCTGACAATGAAAGACTGCGATTTTCAATTAAAAAATTATTTTATTTTTCTATATTATCTCCCTTCATTTCAACACACTTGGTCCAGTGTTTCTTCAGCAACAGTATTCTTTCCCGGAAGTGAGAGTCTGGAAGGCTGTGAAAATAGCCATCTACCTCATATACCACCTACCACCTACCTCATCATATCTCAACTTTTTCATTGGACCAAAAGAGCATGCCATTCTTTAGGGATATCTCAAAACTGAGGTTTACAAATTTCGACCAATGACCTTGGAAGCTCTGAAGGAGGCAATTACAGATGTCATCACTGGAATAATGGAGGATATGCCGAGAAGAGTTTTTGAAAGCATTTTTGAATGACTCAACATGTGCATTGCACACAAAAGTCATCTCCTGGATAAAATAAATTTCAAAACCTAATTAAAATAAAATGGAATTTGATGCAGTTATCAGAAACAAAATTTTTTTCAAATTATCTTGGCTGGTTTTTCTACAATTCACCCGTCAAATCAGAGAGTCCATTCTGCTTCACCCTGTATGTATACTTAATGATAAATAATATTATTAAATTATTAATATGAAGTACTTAAGATAAGGTACAAACTTTATCATAATACTGTGGGGTTGGGTTTTGGGCAATGAATAATGCAATACAAAAATATTACTACATATATTATTCACAAATCATATCAAATTTTGTATCAGGTAGGCCAGCTTCACTACTGTGCTGTCCTGATGCATCAACTTGGATTGCATAAGCACAGTCTAATAGACTGTGGCCTAAGTAAGAGTTTCCATATGTAAAAAGGATTTTAAATATTCTGAGAATATAATTTGAAAAGTACTTGTTATGACATAATTATATGCACAACTACGAGTATTAAGCCTCTGAGAAATTGCATGAGGTAGGCCAATGGAATCAATTGTGAACGATTATATCCTTATTTTACACATCTTTCCAATTTTAACTGGTTTTACTGATATATTTCATTGTTGATTCCTCTCAGCGAACTATTAAATTATCTGGGCATGTTTTCATGAATTACTATATGACACAGACTATGGTAGGAGTTTAAGTTACTTAGAAAGATTAGTAAACTTTGCGTGGATGGTGGGATAGTGTTCATGGTTTGCATTATCCTTCACACATAGTTTACAGAGCAAAGATCCAATTCTAATAACCGTAAAAATCAAAAGATATTATACATATCTATATTTGAATTACTTGTCAAAGGGTCATTGTCATTCTCTTCAATACCACAAATTTACTTTTCAATAGCATCTTAAATAATGGGAACAGGACAAGAGAGTATTGTGTTTTGCCAAACCTAGTCACATGCAAAAAAAGTAACATAAATAAATGAAAAAATGCCAATAAAAAGAAGAAAAGTCCATGATCATAGTTTATCACATTTGGGGTGGTGTCTACAGGTTTCGGAAGGGATCAGCTTAGGCAGCATGTTGTTGGATCACAATGAAACCACATGACTGACAAAGCCAAGAATGAAAATGTTTATTTCAATGCTTTGACCAAAGAACTCAGAGAAGCCAAAGCTTATTTGTTCAGTATTTAGAAAATTTACCTAGATTCTTGCAGAAATTAACTGGAGATGCAAATGATGCAGCAAACACCTTTAATTACTGTGAATAGCTAAGATCAGGGTTTGTACTCTCATACAGTTCCCATGACAGTCTGGGTATGAGGAACTTGATCTTTTACATCTGTGTCTGTTTGTTCACCCCTAAAGCAGAACAGTGAAGAATGCTGGAGATTACTTCCAGTTGTGCCTCAGCTTTTCAGTATGATCTGCATGCCATAAGTTGTTTATTGCAATGACAACCAAGCCGGTATCTTCTATTTCAAAACCAAATGGAATGGGAATGACGATATATTTGTCTATTGTTTTACTGTCCTCTTTATCTTCCATGAACAGTCCAAACAGTCTTCAATTTGACTGAGTCTTTATAGATAAGTGGAGTTGAAGATACAATGAAAGTTAGCAAGGTTGACACTTTACTCTAAGATTCTTCACAGCACTTTCATATCTCAGTGCTCATCTTCTGTTGGGTAGTTTAGGATTATTTTAGCTTAAAAGTTGGATTTTATTCATAATTCTACAGAGGCCATTAGAATATGCTTAGTTAGAAGCTATATTTTCCTGTTATGCATACTCTAATTGCTTGGATATATTTCAGGCTTAAGCTCCTTCATATATTCATAATTATATAGTATTCATAATCTTATAGAAACCAGGAAAATATACAAAAAGGAAACTATATTTTCTATTATGCATATTCTGTTGGTTTGGATCATCTTTCAAATTTCAGCTTGTTCTTACCTTTATTACATACTTATCAATAGATATTGTTGTGGTTATTAGATATAATATAATACAGAAAAATACTAATTAAAATATCTCAATTGCTTTCAATATAAATTTTAAACTATATTTGTCCCCTAATTCCATCATTGGGAACACTAAAGAAATTCATGTTGTTGAATATCCCTATTATTTGACAACTTTTGATGCCTATTGATGATGAAAATTGAATAATGATGATGCAGTGAACTATTTTAGTTAACAGAAAAATTTACACATCCTAGTAAGGCCCAAAACGAACAAAATGGTACACTTACTACTATTAATATTCAATATAGAAATCCATAGAAACAAAATATTTTTAATGTGTTTAATATCAGGTATAATATAATATTTTTTATGCGTACTATATATAATCACTGTGCATGGGATATAATGTCAGAAAAATAGCAAATGATCAAATAAAATTTATTCTTCATGTTCCTTTAAAAAAGTCTTATTATCCATTATCCACAAGTTGGGAATTATCCATTACTCAATATAAATGAACAAACTAGAACAGAACAAAGTACCTCCTTAAGGAAGATTTTATGCTGTGAACATAAGGAGCATCATCTAAAGATGTTGATTTTGGATGACATTAAGTCATTACCAACTGTGAGAATAGTCACCAAATTACCTGTCAATGGCTTCATCTTGTTGTCACTTGTCTGTATAATCAAAAGATACACTTCAGCACTTGAAAATCCTGGTATTGACATTCAACTGTAAGATTTTTCATCACAGTTTTTCACTTTATTTGACATAATCTCATTTTTCGAAGCACTGCCTTTATGTCTTCATACACTAATGGATTCTCAATTGTGGATGGTATCTATGGAATAACACAAAATGCATAGTTTAGTATATTAATGACAAACATTCCTTATGATTGACGTTTATATAAATCACTGTCCTCTCTCTCTTGATAGTTGGCTATATTTATACCATCATTACATAGTCCCTCACAACAGGTGTAAATACTGCCTTTAAGGCAAAAGATAATCAGAATTCCATTTACATCTATTGTACATGTTAGCCCTGGCTTTATTTTTCTGGTGCCAAATATTAAAACCAAATGCTTTTGCACCTTTCTTAATACAAGCAACAAAGCCTTTTCTGTGCAAATTACTTTAATCCTCTTGGATTTCAGATGTTCTCGTTATCTATTATCTCTGTAATAAACATAACTAGGTAAACCCTAATAACCTTGCTGAAATGTAATAAAAATCACGGTCTTGCAAAGATTATTCAGGGGTTGCTACCCAAACTCTATGATTCCCCCTGTACCCCAGTGAAACCAATCTACCACTTCTCCACTTCTATTTTGAATTAAAATGTGTCCAAATGAATGAAAATTTTACCTAGCAGTATTTTGCAGTTCATATTATTTATTAGGAGCTGTAATAGCATAGCAAATATGTTTTTATTGTAATAAGCTCCAACTCAGATTTTACCCCCCAAATTTAATTATGCAGTTAGCATCATGAATCTACCTTGCAGGTACCTGGATTATTTATAGCTGTTATGCAAGACCCATGATTAGAAACCTTTAGTGTGGCTGAAAATTTCAGCATGGAGAGCAGTAGTTTGCAATCTGTGTGCACTATCACCCTCAATCCATGCTTGGTGGATACCAAAATGCATCGTAACCCTCATCATTAAATAATTTTTATAGGATTTAACATGGCAACCTTTCTTGGGTTCTGTAATAGAAACATTCCAAAATTTTACACCATATATTATTTCAGCTATGCAATCAGTTGAACTACCTAGCCTTCAAGTTCTTCAAGCACTTCAAGCATAGTGATAATAGAAGTGATACAGTAGAAATTGTAAGTATTTTTTCAAAACAGTTTCAACACTATTCTCTGTTATACACCGATTATATCAAAAAGTATTTCCTTAAGTATATTTTATTAAAATATTAACTATATTTTATTTTACTAAATATATTAAATAAAAGTTTAGGAAATATTATTTAACATAATCAGCCTAAAAAGAGGCTGTAAGAAGCTCAATTTATCCTTTCCATTATTCTCTGTTATGTTAAACTGCTGAAATAAAATTCCTCTACACTCATGAGTTGACTAATTTTGTCATAATTGTTGATATATATATATATATATATATATATATATATATATATATATATATATATATATATATATATATGTATATATATATATATATGTATATATATATATATATATATATATATATATATATATATATATATATATATATATATATATATATACATATATATATGTATATTGGTTCATAGAACTGTATCAAAGTACCTATTTTGAATTTATCTATCTATTAGTCTTTGTGTATAGAGGACACCTAATCTTAACATCAATGATATCTGTCTTAGAATATTCTTTTTTGCACTTTCTTTGCATTGTAATGTTGCAAACTGTGAATTTGTATCAAAGATAAAGATCAAGCAAAATAACGAAAAGAGAAAGAAGACAAAAGGAGTTTTTGCAGTTTTCCACATTCTTCGTTAAAATATGAAGAAATTCTTTCATTCGCCATGAATAAATTCCACCATATCAGCTCAGAAACATTGCCGCTAGTACAGATTTTCTTCTCCAAGTTTAATTACTAGAGGCAACCTTCAATCTCAGCTCTGTGTTTATTGATGTGATGTCTCACAAGTTCACTGACATCTTCAAGCTTCCCTTCCACCAAAACATGTCGAACATTATATTAACACTTAGTCAATAATCTATTGCATGCAATAATTCTTTTCTAGCCTATCAGCTAGGTGATTTAATTTCTTATTCCTTGAAAGCATACCTGCACTAACTTTGTTCTTCAATTTTTGCACCGTCATATCTCTTTCATTAGGCCGAGCACTTTGACTGAGATCCATTTGCTTTATGTAGATTTCTTCTACTCCATAGTTCACTCTGCCATTACAATATTCCATGTATTTCATTTTTTGTTATTTTTCCTTGATTGATTCTGAATTGTGTGATTTTAAACCTGTTTTTGATGACCAAAGGAATGCCACCATTGGTTTGGTTTTCCCCAATCTTTACACCTGCCATAAGACCTTTATTGTTTTCTTCAACTTCTTTTATTCAAGTTGGCATTTTATTAAAACTAAATTGATGAGGCTATCATTGAGTGCAACCTTCCAAATTTATAGGCCTTATTTTATTCATAAAACCTCTGATTTACAAGGGTATAGTTAATTTTATATCTTCTTAAGTTTCCAGGCATATTCAAAGCGTATCTTCTTAATAAATGATTTTGGAAGTATTATTTACCAATAATTTTTGCTATTTACAGATATTTTGTGGGTTTTCTATTCTATTATTTAATTTCACTATTCTATACCTTCTTACTGTTTTCCCTTCATGGCTCTTTCTCCAATCATATATTACACTTCAGTGTCCAAGGATAATTAGATTGTATCTCTTTACATTTTCATCTCTTCAAAATTCTATCTTTCACATTCACATTTTTATCATTATTTTAGTCTGCCTATGACTTGATAACCTGTTACTCTATGATATTTGTGACTTTATTTATCATATTGTTCAGTCAGTCTGGCATGTACATAGAACATAGTCATAAAAATATGCAGAAAATAGAATTAGAACAATAAATGAAAATACACCCTTCAATTAAATATAGTAGTTGAACCAATATAAAATTTAGAAAAATACACTGAAACACTTCATGCATCGGCTTACATGCAACACAGCTCACACTCACAAATTATGATTCATAAACTCATCCATACTGCAGTTGCACTTGATTATTAGTACTTTTAAAGTTGTTTCAAACCTATTTACAGAGGATTTATTTTTTTTATTCATTGAAGATTTGTTAAAAATAAGTGAAGGAGAGTGATGAAGACCTTTCTTAGATTCAGCACAAGGCTGCTGAATCAAATATATATTGTCTCTACCATGAGTGAAGTGACAATTCATGAATGAGTTAGGCAAAAATAAACATGGATTGTTTTTACAAGCAACACATAGTAAAAATATATATGCATGGTAGGGTCATTATTTTAAATTTATAAAAAAGTGGCCTTCCAGGAGTTCTGATGGATATTTAAGCCATATCTTTCAAAGGAGAACTTTTTATGACCTTAAGCCATAGCTTCAAAAGATGTTTTATACTTTCATTGGTATTCACTGGAACATTATTCCATAATTTTGCAAGAAGTTTTTAACCCTGGAACTACACATTTAGCTCTAGTTCAATTTAGCAATCAGTGTGAATTTTTCAGTAGTGCCACTCCAGAACCCACCTACAGGTCATTCAATATTTTAAAACTGAAGTTTTAAAAAGTTCTCCATCTTATGCCCTATAATTTCAGCATCATAATTTCATTAAACCATATATGTCCCCTCAAAGTAAGGAGATGGGTAAAATGCTAATATTAGTATACGCATAATATGATTACCTTGAGGGGAAGACCACGAGCCATTCTTGCAATGCTCCTTCGAGGAATTTTTCCAGAACGGGTTTTCGGCAGAGCAGGTACTGGGAATGCTAAACGAAAGGCAGCAATAGGGCCCACCAACTCTCTCACCATATTAATCAAATTATGGGAAACTCGTTGTGCTGCATCTTCATTACTCTCTCCATTCCTTAGCCAAACTTTTAATACAAACAAAAAATTTATCAAATTCAAATTCCTTCATAATTGGGATAATTTTTACTTTTTGGGTTATTTTCCTAGATAGATACAAGCTGCATATATAAAGTATATGTATACATCAATCCAAATGTTTCCTTATTTTTTACTTTTGAATAATGATGATTGTAATGGACTCTAACATTTTGAATTTTGACTTTCCTGGAAATTATGTACACTTAACTCCACACTTCATTCTCAGAGTGGCTACACTTTATTCCCCTCAGGTCTTTAATCATATTTTGCAGGGTTAATAATTCTCTAATTTTGACAGAATTGTCGTTACAAGCATATTTTGGCTTCACTCACCCATCATCGTGTTTGATGATGCCTCTGAGAAGCCAAAATGGGTTGAAAAATAATGTTAATGTTAAAAATGGAAAAGTGCAAAATTATTTACCCTTCAAAATGAATATCTGCCACTCAGTCATGCCTAGTAACATGAAGAAAATTTATCCTATTTAATTCTTGCATGCATAGAAATGAAGAACCATGGAATATTTGTTAGGCAACATTGAGATACTTACTGGGGGTTGGAACATATAGGCACAGTGGCACTTCTCCTTTGGTGCAGTCAGGAATGCCAACTACAAGTGCATCACCAACATCAGGATGTTGAAGCGCAACAGCTTCAATGGCAGCTGCTGAAAGTCTGTGTCCAGCGACGCTTACTACATCGTCCCTCCCTTCCAGTCACAACTATCCATCCATTAGAGCTCTTTGCATCTGGAAATACATATCCTGCATCCATGGTGTCATAATAACCCTGGAAATAAATGTTTTGTTCATTAAATAATTCACCATAAATATTTACTGCCTGTGTTTTTACTTAACAACACAGATGATACAAATAACTTAACTGTTGGTTGCCTCCACTAATAATTACTATGCAGATGATTTGAACCTTTCCATGGATAAACTGTATGATACCTTAGTGCTTCACAGATGAGGGAGTTGCACAACAAGAAAACGAAAAATATAGTAGATAATTGTCAGTAGAGCCATACATTTCAAGCCACTTTTAAGGTATCAATGGGATATTAGGTGGTCCTTGGTGCTTTTCTATGCGAAAAGCAGTTCAATGACCTCATTCTGATACAATTCATGTAGTTTATAAAAAGCGCCTATTTATCTACTATTTTTAAGCCAAAAGAGTTCATTTAAAAATTGTGGCATTAGGTACGTCATTTCTAATTTATATACTCTGTTCAAGAAGCAAAATGAACTTTACATGACCTATGAAAAATTATAATGGAATCATGGGTATGGCGATTTTATTTCATGATACTTATTTGAATTGTGGAAATGTAAAAACAGCGTTTACTCTAGCACAGTAAATTTTTCAGCATTAACTGTAGTTATAAGCCAATAAATAAAAAAATGATAGATTAAAATCTGCAGAACTCTTCATTTTAAGGTAGAATCCACTCCTTTGCATTTTTCAATTGTATTTCAAACTTGATGTTCATCATATGTAGCTTGCAGTCTGCATTTGGAAGTTGTTTGTGTACTACACTATAGAATTAACGATCATGAAAACCTGATGATTCATTTTTACATATATATTTTTTGTGTTAAATTTTAGTTTTACAATACTTATTCTACAAACAATCGTAGTGTAATATTCAAGAAACAAAAATATATCATTTAGGTTTCCAGGAGATCCACCTTCTGGAAATGCATGGAATCCCTGTAGAGCTAAAAGAGACATTCATGCATTATTTTGTCATATTCAAGTCTCTTCCTATTGATTTAGCCTGCCTTAACAGTATATTCTAATTAGAAAACATATGTGATATCAATAATTTGCAGTTCAGGGTACCTGAGTTCTCTGACATATATGTACATATGTTTACACTTCATGCATAATCATTCAAGCATTCTTAAGCTCTTCAGTGGATGTTGCCGTCACAAAATTTCCCTCCAAGCACACTCACAAATCTTACCATTAACAGGTATCTGACATAACAGGAGATGACATACCTTGAGTAAGCATTTAAATCATTTCAGGCACATAACTGAGGGTTGTGAAGGCAATATACAGAGGCGTAAACTGTCTGGGGTTCCTCTCCCCATGCGGGCATAATCTTCAAAATCCAAAAGAGGATTATACGCATTATGAGCAATGCTCCTTGCAATGCACCATGTAAACCTCTCTTCAAAAGACTTGGTTTATTACCAGTACCTTGCATATATATATTTAATGTCATCTTACATGCAAAGGGTAATATTTCCCATTACAAGTCCAACCACAATTACCATAGTCACTACACAAGGACCTGCAATGACCTGCACCAACCATTTGTCAGGACATACAATACTGCCCATGGGCCCAAAGCAATGGGCTTAAGGTTATTCAATAAACTTCCCCATGAAATGAAATATGAAACAAAAGTACCTGTTTTCAAGAAAAAGCTGTTTAACCTTTTAAAAAATAATATGTTCTATTCTGTAAATGAATACCTTGAATTGTCGCAATGCATCAATTCCGGCTTAAACAATTGATATGTAATTATACTAGTGTATTGGTATGTATATATATATATATATATTTATATATTGTATCTCTTCTATTGTGAAATTGTGAAAATTATATTTGATGTGTCCTATATTTGTGTATGTATGAATATGCAACAAATCTCCGGACAAATAAATGTATTATTATTATTATTATTATTATTATTATTATTATTATTATTATTATTAATGTGATGATGACCCCAAGAAGTAAAGTGATTAGTTGAGAAGCAATGTTTCAATCAGCAGAAGGTGCAATGGGCTCAATGTGACTTTTTGCTTGACAAACCTAATTGGACTAACAGGAGGAATAATATCACTATTTAGAGTGCCTGCGGTTCTATGTTACTTTGCTTGTCTTAAAAAGGAATATCATAAGTAAACACAACACTATACTTACAGGAAATGTTGAAAAGTAGAGAAATTTAAATTTTTCTGGATTCTTGTACAGGGTTGAAAGAGTTCCGGGAGGTAGAGGAAGACGAGCAGCAATACGTCCTTCTTCTCCTACAGCAGCTTCACTTCCATCATCCCGTAAAATTCGCACTGAGGAGATGCAGAAGTATACATTTTATGCCATCAATTAGACTTAAAGAAAATGATCACAAGATTTATCTCAGTAGTAAGTGATTATCAGCAACTGACTGACTGATTTGGAACTAATTTCAATGCCACCAGCATGTGGGTGGCTGGGGTGTTGGCTTCAGTTCTTATTGATAGTTACACTCATGAACAAAGATTATAGATAATAATTTAACAGAAACTAATATCTATGGCAATTTTTTGTGTGTATATATTTATGCATTCATTCGTGCATTATTTTATTGAGTGCATAGGATAGCCAATACACCATGCCTAGGAAACGGGTGATATGTATTTGAAATACCTTCTTTAAAACAAAACAGCAATATCTCTGATGAATTCTGTTTTTAGAAATATTTTTCAGTCTGTTTCATCGTTTTTTGACATTGTGTGCGTCAATTACTAGAACAACATTTTGTTTCATCATGTAAGATTGTGAAAGTAAAAACTCAATAGTCTGCATATTTCCAAGTATAATGTTTTGGAAGTTAACAGTACCTATGGAGAACTAATACTTTGTGCCTATTTTTCTTCAGATTTTGTTTTCATTACATATGTTGTGAATTCTAAGAATTTGTGTAATAACTATCATTAGCTCAAAATAAATACTTGAAAACAAGTTATGTATCTCAGTCAATGAACATTTAGAAAATAAAGTATCAGTGTAACTTTCCTGTTTGCTGTTTTCTGTTTACTTGTATATTTTTTGGCACCTGAATTACTTTTGATCTATATGTTTCTCATATTGATTTTTGATGTTCCTTAGCTTGTCTTTAATTCTGTGATACTTGGACAAATGAAATATTATTATGGGAAAACTTGTTGAATGGGCATATTTTGCCTCATAACACGAGCAAAGGCATCACATGAAGGTCACAGATATGGATACTGACTGAGAACTTGCAGATTTTTTGGTGTCAGTTGCAACATCTGGCCAAAGGACTCCTATTATAGATTTGTAGAGTTTTAAAGTCTTGATATCCCTATGTGATACTATACTGATTAGCTTCTCAAGGAAATGAGACTGTTTTACAGATATGGCATAATACACAGTAACAAATTGCTAGGTGTTTCAAATGAATATTATACACTCCAGTCCTTTTTTGCATGGGTTATGCAAATATTAAGACAATTATGCCTCTTTATGAAAATACAGCTACTGTTCCTCATGATCTTCTAATATGAAATTAGCTATATTGCTCATTTCTTTTGAAAGCAATAGTGAGATATTCAAGGGAAACACAGATGATTTGTATGCATCAAATATCCAATGTGCATTAGTCTTGAGGTCCCTCTCATGGGCTACGTACAACCTTGACGTTGTGGAAGAACATGTGGATGCCTTTGACCTGTAGTGCTAAACTGGTATGGGCCATGTTAATTGCTCCTGGCTTTATACATATGATATGCCAAAGGGTAGGAGCCAGAGGATAGGTAGTCCATGACAATCTATTCCTCCGTGATGTGGCTACAAAGGTATCTGATCCCTGAGTGGTGACATTTTAAATGATGGTATTACACTGTAATGCTATTGATGAAGGCAATGGAAAACTATCTCAATTATCTTTCAGATGACAAAATGGATGGAAACTAGTAGAAAATGGATCATGGTAACTCCAGGACTAAGGTTACTGGGCAGGGTGTCAACCTGGCAGTATGACAGAAAAGACCTTTAGGGGTCGTCATCATACAAAATCCTTGCACAAGTTTGCTGAAACCAATGGAAAAGAAAATTCTGAAGAGGATTGCAATGACTACGTTAGGAACTTGGAATTTTTGAACAAATTTAGTGAGGTCAGTGAAGCTACACAAAATCAATAGAAATGAAGAAAGAAGGTTAATTTGTCTAGTTTGTGTAAGTTGAGGTGGAGGGAGAGTGGGGATTCCTGGAGTGACAGCTACATTGATATTTCTAGTGGGAGATAGAAGAGTAAACGCAGAGTGGCCATAATGCTGAATAAGAAACTAGGGAAAAGGGTCGTTTAGAAAGAGCAAGTGAGTGACAGAATATAATTGATAGAAATTCAAGCACCCACCCATGTAGAGATTATCCAAGTTTACATGCTGGCATTTTGTGCAATCAATCTTCAATTGTGAAGATGCTAGAAAGAATGTACCTAATAGTAATGAAGGTTTGGAATAAGGCGGTAGGTAATGGGATGGATGGGAGAGAAGAAGGAGAAAATAGCTTAGGAATTCTAAAGTATTGTGGAGAGAAAGCAGTTGAGTTCTGCAGAAGGTGGGGTTCAATAGTAACTAACAACTGGTTTACACGCATAGGTACACATGGGAGATACTGAGAGAAACAGGTAGATTTATCTTGATTCCACATAAATTTAGAAAGTGTCATCAACTCACACAGCTTCCTGAATGTGGATATGGGTCACAATATGGCTGTGATGAAATACAAATCCAAAAAGATTAGGATTATTACCATAAAATTAAAAAGATATTAGGATCGGTAGGATAGTGCCAAAATCGAATCTTGAAGGTTTAATGGGAGCAAAGAGAAAGGAGTTCAAGAAAAACTTAGTAAATATCTGAGGATAGGGAAAAAAGTTGGGGAAAGGAGAGTGAATTATAAAGAACAACTTACAAGGAGAAGCGAAGAAGAAATATAAATGGTTGATAATAAGAGAATTAAAAAGCTTTAATGTCAAGGGAGAGATGCTCGTGAGGGTGGATGAAAAGAGAAAATTAAAGAACACAGAACACATTAACATAGAAATGAGAAGAGTGCACAGAGAGCAAAACAATAAACTTATGTGAGTAACTAAAAGGGCCTCAGAAATGTGAGGCAAATATCAGTGCAAGGGTATGGAGAAGTTTTAGAACAAAAAAAAGTAGAAGCACTACATAAAAAGGCAAGAGAATTGTTTGATTATAGCAAGGGAAGAATTATTCCTGAGATAAGGGATAATACAGGAAAATCATTAATACATCCAGAAGCAATTCAGGGAAGGTGGAAATATTCATAAAAGAGTTCTATAAAAAATATACCAGACCAACCTGTGTAGAAATAGAAAGGGCATGGGACCTAGATGAGAATAGCTAGGGTACAGTTATACTAGACAGTGAGATAGAAAAAGCACTATGGGAGAGACGAAGTAGGACAAGGCAGAAGGAGTTGATAATGTGGAATTACTAAAGGGTTTAGGGAAAATCAGAAGAAAGAGTTTAATGAGACTGATACCCAATATGTATGAGGAAGGAATATTGCCGGAAGATTTCTATTGATCAATGTTGCACCCTATTCCAAATAAGTATAAAGCAGTAATATGCGAGGATTATAGGGGATGATGCAGCAAAGGTAGTTCTAAGAATCCTAAATAGATGGTTGTAAGATAGTTCAAACAACTATTTAGGTGAAAATCAGTCACAGTTTAGAAAGTGCAGATGATCTCATGCAATTGTTGCAATGAGAACACTAGTAGAAAGGAACTGAGAATGTAATTTGAATGACTTTGTATGCTTCATGGATATTGAGAGGGCATTTGAACCTGTGGAGTGGGAGAGGTTGATGGGAATATGGTGATATATAGAAGTAGACTATAGAAATAGGTGACCTTATTGAATCTTGTACATGAATCAGATGACATAATTAAAGGTAGCAGAGTGCGAATTGTACTGGGAAGTGATAGACAGGGGAGTGAGACAGGGCTGCCCATTATTACTTGTACTTATGGGCATATTCCATCAGGAGATGCTGGCGAGAAGAGGTTGTCATTATGTGCATGAGGATAGGGCACTGTGCCCTCATTCATGTGTATCTCTTCATGGAAGAGAAATCAAACAATGGTGCAAGGTCTGCAATTCTATTCTGACTGTTCACCACTTTCAGACTATGTGTAAAAAATACAAGGCAGTACACTAATCTCTAAGTAATATGGGAGACATTAAAATTATCCTTGATGATAACTCTGAAGCGGTATCCAGAATATTTTGTTTTTGAAGGAAGCAAGTTTGTGCCTGATTTGACATGTGTTTTTGATAAATAAGTTTATTATTATTGATAAAGTATTGTGATAAAAGTATATTATTTTTATTAGGTAATCTACCGGTTAAGGTAGGTTTTTGGATGGCCATAATTACTAATTAAATAATTATAAAAGTATAATACACTCAAAAATAATGCCACATGAAAAGGTTTAGGGAGGTATTTCATCGTAGTTTTACCTTCAATGGTAAAGTGTACTTAAACATTCCCCATTTTGAATGCTAATTGATGCCTAAATATTTGTATGGCTCTTTTAAAAACTGTGGATGCCAGGTGTTCTATTTATTCCCAGCATGCCCTCAATTCAAGAATATCTGAGGATGGCTGTGCAGAATTTAGATCTCTGTCTGTAATTTCCCATGCAGTGAACAAGTGTGTTTGCGTACCTATATAGGTAGAGGTACATGTGAGTCTGTGCATATGAATAATAAATTGCCCTCCATTAGGGATAGAACTTCCCACTTTTGTCCTACATTTCCAATGCTCATGTTCCACGTTTAATCTGAAAGATCTGATCTGACACCTATTCATGACTGATTTTGGTGAACATTTCAGTAGGTGTACACTCAAATTTTCAGTGAGGCTTAACCCACATCCACAGAAATAAAATAAATGCATATAATTAATATTAAAATCACAAAATTATTAAAAAATATATATTCTTATTGTCTTCCCTATGAAAGAAACTCACAGTCAAATCCAGGACAAGACTTGCCAGTTGAAAGACCTGGAGGATCATTTGGAGAATGGCCGAGTCCTAAGAAGGTAGCAGTGATAGAATGTCCAGTTTCTGTCTGCCACCAATGATTTACAACACCAACCTATAGAAAAGTAAGTGAATTAAGCATGTGTACCTCGCATATATCACTAGTCAAGGTAAATTGAACATTAAATTTACTAAATAATAATGCCGTATAATCATTATACAGGATAAACATAATTCATTAGATACTTGAGAAATTTATTCCTGTAGAACGTTTAAGACTTTTATGAAATTAATCTCTAAGTCCATACAGTAGCATCTAAGGGAAGTTCAATAAGACCCTTAATCATGCATTTATCTTCAGTGACTAAATAAGGTTAATGATAAAATCTTATGCCATCAAGGGTATGGGTATTCGGAGCACCAGCCATTTGCAATACCAAGCCATTTGTGTTGTGCATCAACAGCTTTGGCTGAAGAGCTTCTAGCATTAAATACAAGGTTATATGCTCAGTCCAGAGCTGTATCACAATTATTATGAAGCACATTGGTGAAAGAATCAGAGTGGCAACAAAGACATTCAAATTATTTTTAATGAAAGTTGGAAGTCACACTTGTTGTTAAAACTACATTTAAATTAAAATGAGTAAAGAAGTTAAAAATAGAAGCAATAATTTAGAAAAACTTGAGATTTTTTCAATTTTTTTTATCAAATATCAAACCATAAAAAATCATGTGTATTTTTACATAATACAAGAAAAGTCGCATATTTAGCAAATACTTAGATATTTTGTAGTATTTCATCCATGAAACATTTATGGATCTTGCTATCAAAATACAGTATGTGTGGAAAAACCCTAATAAATCTGAAGATGAACACTATAAAGGATTTGAAAACACCAGGATGAAAATTTTCAAATACTCATTAAAAAACTACAGGGTACCTGTGATAATTGCACGATAATAAATGACAGCAAATGGAATAGCATCATACAAGAATTAATTAATACAAAAAATCAACAAACAAATTTCAATTTAACTGGCAGAATTAATATCTTTTGAAGTAGGCAAGGATATGTTTACTTAAAATTGGTATAAATTAGAATTCAGCCCTCATTATGCTTACTTTAAATGTTCTTTCTGCCCAAGTTTTTGTGCTTTGATCCAAACTCTCACCAGCTACAAATATGGTTTTTAACCTGCAAGTAACATGATATGTAATTACTCTATTCATTGTACCTCTAGAAGATAATAAGTAAAATAGTTTCATACCTCACTGGGTGGCTTATAAATGGTGCAAAAAAATTTTTGACTAGAAACATAAATGGCTCAATAAATATTATTAAAAAAGTGTATCAAGAATAAAGTGAATAATAATTTTAATAACATTAGTCCTTGGTATGAAAGCATTTTTTGGTTATGAATAAATTCTCAGGAAAAGAACTACACAGGTTTCTTAGCACAAGATATGTCTTACATGATTAGGAAATGATATTAAAATAAGAATATGATAAAATTTCCATAGTGTTCAAAATGTTTCTTTACGAACATATATTTAAAATGCTCGATCAAAGTAATATTTTATATGTTGATTATGAAAAAATCAAGTTCATCAGTTATTTGACACCACATAAATAGCATAATTCTATCTTTGAAGACATTCATAGGAATGAAGAATAAATTTCTATTCAGGAGATTGGAGAAATTTAGTCTGAACTTACGACTTTGTGCAATATTTTTTTCCATGGACAGCATTTGGATCAACTCTCTTTATCACACGCAAAGCAGTTGGTGCTGTGAGTAAGGCATTAACTCCATGTTCCTCAATGACTCTAAAAAATAGATTTATTTCAGTTGGAAATAAATATTTGTAAAGAAATAGTTAAGTGTGAGTGATGTTCTAAAGCTATCATATTGGCTGAATTCAATTATGTAATAGCACATGCTTAATGAGAAAAAATGAATATTATAGTACCTAAAATACTGTCCTGGATCAGGGGTACGATCTGGCTTCCCTTCATACATCACAGATGTCAGACCTGCAGTGAGGGGTGCATAGCAAACATAAGAGTGACCAACTACCCATCCCATGTCAGAGGCAGCCCACCATACATTGTTGTCATGAGGGCATCTTTGATTTTTTAAAACTTCTGACGGTGAGTTACTGTTTTCACAGTTGTTTATTTCATTAGAAAGACTCTGTTGAGATTTCACCCCTGATACTTGGATTCCTTTATGATTATTACTAGATGTTTCTCTGTGTTTTCCATGCAAACAGGAAGCTTTCTTCCTACATTTTAAATGACCAGAAGAAGGATTTATTGAGTGGTTTTCCATTCTTTCACTCTGCTCCTGAAACACTTCTAGATCTCTCCTATCAATTAACATGTTGTTTGAAATTGCATTTGATTCTGATCTGTGCTTTTTCCTACACATTAAATGCTTTTCGTCAAGTTTTGGTAATACTTTTGACTTTACATCCTCATTTTCTGAATAATTTGTTTTGACATATGAGTCATCTTTTAGGCAGTTTACTTCTATGCCTACCCTATGGTGGTGATTCATGCTTACATTACTTTTAGAAATACTGTGATGTGAAATGCTGTCATCTATTGAATGAGCCTCAGAAGCGGCAGAATATGATTTCTCATGTTTCTCCTTTTTTCTCAGGTCCTGATTTTTGGTCCCTGTGACTGATGGGCATGCTTTAAGACATATGTTATGAGGAAAATTGAGTGCATTTGTATCACAGGGCATTTCATGCATTCGATTTGGACTTTTCTTTTGCTTTCCATTCTTTGCTTGGTTATGCTTGGAGCTATAGAAGCCATCTTCAGCACTTAATGCATCAACTAAACTTGAAGCTACCTTTGGTACAGTACTAACATCCAATTGTTTGTAAGAATTTGCATTTTCATTCTGTTTCTCATTGTGATCATGGCAATTTTCTCTAGTCAATCCATAATTCCTTCCACTTCCCTCATCTTCATGATTTTCATCACAAACTGTTGGTAGGTTCTGATTGCTGCATTCTAAATTATTTCCTTTATTTTTTTCTTTGGACGAATCTCCGAAGTTTTCATGAGGGCAATCCATTCCATAAACAGCATGCATTGTCCATGCAAGAGTGGCCAGATGACCTCCTACTGGTCTAACCACCCCTTTAGGCTGGTCTGAAATATGAAATGTAAAAAGCCAATCAGTTTCCATAAAGCATTGTTTTTTAGTCTTACTTTTTACTTTTGTAAGTAAAAAGGCTGTATTAAATTTGAATTAGTGGCAGTGAATGTAATTTTTAATACTTTTGTATGTTTGTGTCACATTATCCTGTTCTGGAAGAATGCTTAAAAATTTAAAGTGAGTACTTATATATATATCTTGCTATATTTAGGAATGTACAATGGAATTAAATGAGACAGTATGAAAAGATGGATTACCAGATCTTTAGAACAATATTTTAACATGGTAAACACATGCACTTTCATCTGTTTGATTTCTCATGTAACCAGCATTAATATATGAACTTTTGGTCATAAAATGCTTCTGGTGTACGTCATTCATGTCATCACATTCACCAACAACATGACATAGTCTAAGCCCTACATTTGAGTGGTGGCATCAGTAAATGTTATGTGTGAGATTTCAAGAAATGATTGCATCATATGTATTATTAATAAAACCAGTTAATTTTCAGTGCCATTTATAATCTTTCTTTAAAATTACCAGAAAACACCCAAGGTGTTTAGGTTACAGCAAATATGCTGGGTATCATGAACATGTGATACTTTGATAGAATAAGTGCAAAGATTGGTGTACATCATATGAAAGCACCCCAATGCTTACCTTTGCATTTAATCTTTGGAAAATATCCAATTTGGAATGAACAAGCATCTTACCGGGTCGTCTTCATCCTCTATCACTATGCTTCTCACATAAATGAACATTGATTGCCTTTATTTTCTTACCTGTTGTTCCTGAAGTATACAGAATATAAAGTGCCTCATTAGCTTCCACTGGAATGCATTCCTGATGACTGGCTGTTTTAAGGGATTCTTCCCAATCCAGTTCTGTGATTACATCTTCAAAAGTATGCTCATACTTGTCTCCATCAAGTTTAATTTCAGGTCTTTCATAAATGATAAGGTGGCTGGGTTTAAAGGCTGAATGTAAAAGGGCCTCTTTCAATATGGAGCGGTAGCTGAAATAATGGACCAATTTTTTTCATTCATTAAAATATACAATTGATACCTAATTTGTCGTCAATTTAATACTAAATATTCAGTCGCTCATTCACAGGCATTTAAAAATAATGTGTCCAAAATGTACTCAATATGCCCTGAAATTTTGCTGACAAGGGATAATGAGACACAGTTAGTAAGAAATATGACTGTTTTTTGCTTGATTTTTTATTAAGTGGCCACTAAGTTCGGAAAATTGAGGATAAATCAAGAACTACTTACCTAATTTCTTTTAAAAATTGGGGAAATCCTTTTAATACCTGTAATTAGCTCCTTTAAAAAAAGGGGCTGATTATTAAAAAAATAAGGATCATGTCATGAAACTCAGGAATTTGTGATGAAAATGATGTTCCTTTTAGCTATAGTTCTGAGATCATTTTGCCTATAGCAAAGGTTGTCACACATGTAGACCCTGGCAAACACTCAAAACTGTAGTGAATTTGACTACCATTGATACCAGAAGCACAAAGGAAAGAGAGATGATTCTCAAAATGTAGGTAATCAGATTCCAAACAATCAAGAGAAGAATGGTAACAAAAGGCAGCTTTCAGGAAAAATTGGGAAAAAGTCTAGAATGGAAATCTATAAAATGGACAATCAACATCTTTATACCTTTATTATCCTAATTTGAAAGAAAAGCTTGATTTTTAATAAAAATCTAGATCATAAAATGCCAACTCAAACAAGTGACCTTGTGTGCATTTCAAAGGATAAGAGCCCTTGGAGTTGAAGAAAGAATCAATATGTGAACTTTATGAACTAAAGTTTGCTATTGCATTAGAAAATTTGTTTTAATCATAGAAATGGGACAAAAGCAAACGAATTAAAGTTACTTCAACATATATCAAGACTGCAAATCCCTATGAAATAAATTTCAAGAAACTGTGGGAGATGCCAAGACAGTAACTTTTAACTGAGTCATCTGCTAAAATGTGCATTAAAATGCAACAATTTCAGAGTGTAAAAATCATATGCCTAGACCACTTGACTTTGAGCAATCATACTTATGTCATTACTAAATTCAGCTTAAGTATTAAACTTTGGACTTGCACTTCATCAAAATGGGCAAGAATGTTCATTCTGTAATTTATGGCTCACTTGAATCGTGACCAGGCAAAATCACTGTGCTTAAGGTTGGATTAAAGTCTTTTGGGTGTATTTGGAAATAATCGGATAATATGGCTGTGCATTGTGTATGAACAATTATAGGTAAAGAAAAAGTTGCATTGTTATGAGTTTCATTGTCATATGTTGCACATTTTAATATTCAATTACTGAAAATTTTGGATTAACACGATAAACACATCTTTCACTAGTATTGAATAAATTAATGTACCTTTGTAATTACTGTAAATTAATAATGCTATGGTTAGCATAATCAGATTTATAACAGTACATACCAGTGAAAATTTGCAAGCAAATAGAACAATTAAGATACAACAATCAAGGTGGCACATTTAATATCTTTATTTCTGAAAATGCAATCCCTGATTGTATATTCTGAAATATTTGAAAGTAAGAACACTGCTGCAATTTCATTCAGGATCCTCCTCAGAAGTATGAATCATCTGAATGGTATTCCATAAGGCAATGCTTAATTTTTAATGAGATTGGGAAAGTGAGGAGTTCATTCCAGAAATAACTTTTTCTACAAAATATGCACCTTGTATTTTGTCCTGTTTGCATAAATGTAATTGATTGAGCATAAAAAATAGGTTAATGCAGTGAGCATGGCAATTAACATATTTAATGACTATAAAGGAATTATTTCCTGAAAATTCTTCATGAAATAAATCCTTCTATACCTCGTATATTCATATTTATAATCATTCATATGCTTACTGAACTATTTTATTTGGTTCCACTCCACAATTAGCTGCCACAATCACAGTTGGCTCTGCATGTTCAATTCGTGTTTGAAGTTCTCGAGCAGCAAAACCTAGTTGTGCAAAGAAGTGATAAGAATTCAGAATTATGGAATCCCAGAATAATAATTTTTTCTAGACGTAAACATTAAATATTTAACATATACTAATAATGAACATTCATGGATTACTCATAACCTATTTTACATAAGCTTCAACAACTGCAGCTATGGTATCAACACTTCAGTATTCATGACTTTCATATGCTCATGAACAACTTCCTTGAGCTTAAAAATATGCATACTTAGAATTTCATTTATGACTGTCACATCATACTAAAATAGTCGAACCTTTGGTATTCTTGGCCTGTTTGCTGAATGTATCATTTAAAAAACATTTCTTTGCTTTAACGTGGTTGAAGCAAAGTATTTAATTTTATAAAGTGTTTTGTGAGTCAGATGGATGATTTTCCTGGTTATAGTCTATTCAGATTAAAAATTAAAGAAATAAAGGCTCAGCATGAGCTGTGTTTTGCTGAAAGGTATGAGTTCTGCAGTGCTAAAAGTATCACTACACTGTTGAGATAAATTGCATAATGCTAACTTCGGTAGCAAGAATGACAACATATCCAGCCAAGTACCCGAGGATTACAAATATCCTTTCAGTTTTGAGCATGATTTTTTTAATCCTTGGATCATGCAGTCACTTCAATTAAATGATGTGATGCCCTCTTAGCTATGGGAGCATCAAAACCTAAATATATATCTAATGAAAATATATAGTTAAGGCCAGCACTGGCTTGACTTACAGGGTCCGTACAAAAAGTATCGGGACTGGTTCCAAAAATCAAAATTTATTGCAATTATCATTATAATTACTTAAGCTTCTACCCCGTAGTTTAAAGCTAGCAAAGTTCACATTGCCAAGTTTGAAGGAGTCCAAAACTTGGGCATTAATACTGACACATAAAATTTTGCAGAATAAAAGAAACTATTTTTCCAAAAGATTCACATTTCACACTCAAACCAGCACCACTTAAGGTTATCATATTTCCTTGCATTATGACCTAAAATTGAGGGGGGATGAATGGGTCTTCAGCCACCCCGGTCAAAATGCAAAAGAATATAAAAAAATGATATAATGTGTAGTTAAATACTCAAACCTTAGAATTTGATAAAGGGGTAAGGGACGCATAAATAATCTTTAAGGTCTGTGTTTTCTCACAGGTCTTCCGAATTTAGCATTTATACATGTTGAATGTTTCATAATTCATAATTGAATATACAGGCTATCTACAATAAAATAAAAAAAATACAAAAATTATGTTCATAACCAGACTGCCTAATAATGTTGGATTTTTACTTTTAATTTTTGTATACTGACCTCCAAACACAACTGAGTGAATAGCGCCAAGACGAGCAGCTGCTAACATAGAAATGATGGCCTCTGGAATCATCGGCATGTATATTAAAACCCGGTCACCTTTTTTTACTCCAATTTTTGAATAAACTCCTGCAAGTAATGACACCTGGTACCAGTATGATGATAATTTTAAGAATCAATCTTTAAGTTTGACATAACACTGACACAAGATTAACCAGTTTATTTTAAAATTAAACTTGCCTTCTCAAGAAGTTGTGAATATGTTATTCGACGGATGGATGAAGTAACAGGACTATCATGTATCAAAGCCAGTCTCTCTCCAAATCCATTTTCTACATGGCGGTCAACCGCATTGTAGCATGCATTCAGCATTCCTCCAACAAACCTCAGGGAATATAAAAAAATAATTTTCATGCCATTGGAGTAACAATAAAGCCCTTCTTTAAGCTTAAGCATTATGATTTGATGGGCACAAAGATAACTAGGCTGACAGCAACCTCATTGAAAGGGTTATCCAACTCCTTATCCTTCCTTGCATGAGTATTACAGTTGATACTTATTTAGAGGAATGATCAGGAAATACCATATGAAGTGCGGGTTAATGCATATTGAGTTCCCATTAATAACCATGCTATTCATGTATACCTTATGCATAATATAATTTGCACATTTATATGATTCAATTTAGGGGTTGATTTTAATTTATTTAAAATTACACTTTATCAAATAGGTAAATATTATTTCATGAAAATTTGACTTTACTGATTTTTGATAAATTAATTTTTGTTTGCATCAACTACTGAAATTATAATTTTATCCAGAAATTCATTCTTTAAGTAATGGAATGCATTGCATTAAAATCACTTTCATGGTACAAATATATGAAGGTACCATTTGTTTACTTTCTTTATTCTACCAACAGTGCGACACAAGGCTTTGTTGCTGCACAGGTAGAAATGATTTTAGTGCTACTTCTGTGGGCACTGACAATGAAAATATGGTATTAGTTTTACCACAGAATATTCAATAATATCAATTAAGAGTAATTTTCTTCACCTCTAACTGATAGGAAATCCTATTATCATCATGGATCCATGTGGTCCTTGAGTTAGCAAGTTTCCTTAGCAGCACTTTAACTTATGATCAAAATTTGTCAGGGTTTGACTGTAAGCTACATCCAGGAAAATTTGAAAATCAGAGCACAGTAATTTTAGCTGGGTATAACCAGAAGCATCACCCAGTTCTGAAATTAGGGCCCTTTAGCCAGTAACCTTATGTTCTTCCCACTAGACTAGAATGCCCACTGGGTGATTGGTAGAACTATTTTAGCAATGGCCTCTTGTACAACACTTGGAATTTCCATTCCATAATCTGTTACAATTGCTATGGAAAGCACTATCTTTGTCCTTGAAAAAATATGAAAGCATAAAATTGGAGCACAAGTCAGTTTTGATTAATTTTGCAAAAAATGAAAAGAAGAAATGTAGGACTACTATCATTTTTTCAATGTTCAATATTGGAAAGGGGAAGCAAAAAATGATTTAATGAGGGACTTGAAATGAAGACCTATTAGATATAGCTAATAAGTAGTAGTATTTAGGGGAGGCGGCCAACAGCTGACGTCATATGTGCCATAGGGGATGGACAGGAAAGGATGAAGGACGGAGAGAAACCCGGCGTCGGCATTAGCCTACTCTTAAGAAGAGGTCCCAAGGGGTCCGCAGCTTAACGTCCCATCCGACAGACAGCGTACTCACTCAAAGTGCCCTCCACAAAGCACCTCGAGTAGGGCTTGAGATACTTCTGAATATAGTTAATAAACATATATGTTAAATTGCAAATTGTTTTTTCCTCTAACATATCTTAGTTATGTTGACATTTCTAAGGATGATAAAAGATAGTACAACATGAATGAACAAAAAAAAATAAACTTTTAGGTTATACTCATGTTAAGCTCAGATCCTTATCCTTACTCACATGCATAGTAAAGTCATCTTCTGAATGGAACATTAAATACAGGGGGAACTTAGCATAAGCATTGTAATAGTTAGGATTTGATATTTAACTTAAATTACAAAAACTTACCATTTGGTGAATGGAGGGTCTGAATCATCTAACACTTTATTCCATGGTTTATACCATGAAAGTTTGTGACCAACCTCTGCCCAGAATTCAGGAGGATTTTCAAGTGACAATTTGAATGCTTTGTCATATTCACTCTCGCCTCTTTCTTGCTTTAGTACATCATGATTTTGAAATTCAAAGACTTTATCAAAATTCTCACTGCTATCTGGAAGATCAAATATCCATAGTGGAAAACATACAATAGGAATAAGAGTAAAGCCATTTAATAAATTCCACATAAGAGAATACTGATGATTATTTATATTGACGATGGCCACATCTTCTCTACCTTATTGTTTTTTTGCTAGTTTTGATGATATTTACAGGTGTTTATAAAATTCCTAGTGATTTCCATAAAATGCTATTTATTAAAAATGTAATTTATGAAACACTGAGAGTCATATCTATAGTTGAAGAAATAAGACACATGATATGTATTTGTGATGAAATATCAGGAGGTATCTGGCCATTACACTTAATGCTTGACTCCAAATCCAAAGTGGGTAGTCTGGCCCATACAGAGAAAGAGTTGCCCAATTTAAAAATGATAATTTATGATGTGTTAGAAAATACACATTTTCAGAACTTATAAAAATAAATATTATTGTAAGACTTTAATCAGCTCAAACAAAACAAGTGTTAAGTTTATGTCGTATTGGATATTAAAATTCTCTCAGTATTTTCACACATTTCAGTTTTGAAAATATTAAGAATTAGACCCAGGTGCAAATCACCATAGAGCCTTACAACCATTATAAATGCATTTATCTTTACTTATTGCACATCGCTTGAACTCTTGTGGCATACCCTTGTAGATACAAGTCCCCCAGAAAGGTTTTATGCATTAATGAATGAGATTCTCAAATTAATGAACTATTTGTGGATCTCAATTGATATAAATACTAAATATCCAAGAAAAAAGCTTCCCCTGCATACCTCTTACATAGGAATATCTTAATAAAATGAAATGAATACCGCCGTATAGCCATAATAAGTTAGCAGCACTCGTCCCTTACTGAGAACAAAATTTTGTTGTGATGGTTTGTGTGGAAAGAAGTTCCTTGACAGTGACCAACCACTACCTATCAACCAGAGCCCCATTCTGCAGTGACATGTGGGAATGTTACTTCCTTGCCATAGGCCAACTGTAGACCCAGACACTCAAACCCAATTGGACAGGGTTAAAAAGACTCCTTAACGGAGTCCCTTTAACCCAGTCAATGATTCCAATTGGGTTTGAGCTAGGGTCTGTAATTGGTCACTAGCAAGGAAGTTACACTATCGTAAACTACTGCAGAAGGGTGTTCTGTTTGAGAGGTTGTGGTTGGTCACTGTCGTGGAATTTCTTTTCCCACAAAAAATCACAACAAAATTTTGTTTTCATTGCGGGATGAGTGGTGCTAAATAATTACAGCTAGAGGAGTTTTCATTTTATTTTATTGATTTACGAGGCCGTAGAGCTCAATTTCTTTCATAGGAATATCTCATGAAGAACGACATGAAGAATCTAAAATTGACAAGCTTTAAGATGGATGTAGGTAATATTACTACTTCTTTTTATGGCAGGCATGAAATAAGGTGGAGAGGAGATACTCTACTAATTTTATTTGGATTCGTTTAACATCTTTTTAAAGTTAATATCGAAATATGAGTACAGTGTTATTGTGATGATTGCCTCTGTTCCTTACAATCATATACCTTATAAGGGTCTCCCACCGGGTCCACGTTCGTAGGGTTGCCGACGTTTCGATGGCCCTGCGTACCGACATGCCCTGAAGACGATGGACGACTCGGCCATCGAAACGTCGGCAACCCTACGAACGTGGACCCGGTGGGAGACCCGAATAATCTTGGAAAACATTATTCGCCGGGAAAGTACCAGATCATTCTTCATATACCTTATAAGCTATCAGTTTTTCTGATTTTAAAAACAATGAATTTGAGTTCTTTAATCTGTATGGCTCTGGAACACCCTTAAGATAAAATGGTAGGGGAATTTCCGGAGTTTATCATTTCCTTTTATTTAATACTAGAAAACGGTTTGTTTCATTGGCATTTCTTAAAAAAAACATGACTCTTGAATTGTTTTCTTATGAGACCAATGATAAAATGAATAATTTTTTAATGGTTCCATTTCCGTAAAACATTTTTAAATCAATAATAGTCCACTTTCTGAAAGAGGAAGTTTAACTGAGATTTGAAGTTATTTATATTTGTTCTGGAAAAATATGGTGTGATACTTTTCAATGCTTCTCATCCCGTCACTCGGAACCTTGGAGATTAAATTGAAGCTCAGAAAACGTGTTTATTTTCACTTTATCGACACTTGCTAAAATACATATCTCTATTTGGATTCTCATGGACGTCATGACGCAAGTGATAGTGTACTAATGCTAGAGGTCTTTCACAAACGCCGTAGCAGCTTATGTTTACTCCGCACGTTGGAATAGTAAATTGGATTATAAAAGCCGAAAAGCTAAGTGTGCACACAATACAATCATATGGTTAAATATTTGACCTATCTATCACACATTATACTACCAAACGAATATCATCAGAAGTTTACATTTTCAGAAAACTCGGATAGCACACTCATGATTCTGCAACGAATATTAGAACTAATTCAGATATTTCGCCCGAGTGATGCCCATTCAAAGAGTATTAATGGACTAACATAGGACTTTGTATTAAAAAAATGCTGCGAAAAGGTGTGACCTTCTATGCCTCAGTTTTCCCGGGAACTTGATTTTTTCCATTTAAAAACGACCTATCGAAGCCTCGAATTCATATTAGTCCCTCTTTAAGAACATGTTTTCTAAAACACTGTTAGAACTCTGGATTGCTGTATTTATCATTTCCATTACAGTTATTGACCGGCCTGTTTCGCGGGAATAATTGTAAACAACATATGTTCGTTGGGAAAATCGGGAAGGTCAGAAATTGGAAACCAGAAATCGCGTCGTCACCCTGAAGTTTACATGAAAAAAATCTTGTCATATAATGCAGTATTTTCCACTGCGTAGGATTTCGCATTATTAAAGAATTCTACCGATGCTATTTCCTGTGCCCTACAAGGATACTGAGAATGCCGTACCCTCACAATCCAACCTTAAGGACTGAACGTGATTATTCATTCATACATTCACATTGCAATTCAATTGACCTTCGGCCACAATGGGCGGTAGAATCTTTCCCACGAGCAAGTCTATTGTTTACTACAGAGGACCTGAAGATCCCCCTCTCTTGCGTTTTAGACAATGGATTTTGGCATTGACTTTAAATGTGTAAACATATGGTCATTCATCCGAGTGATTATGAAATCGCGCATATCCATATCCTGTTCTCTCTCTCCATTTTACTAACATTAGAAGTTACGAATACCATTCCCGTTAATATTCTAACTCTAATGGGCACAATATAACCTCTGGCATTAAAGGCTGTCATGCCATCAGGATTATTATTTTGCACGAGGATTATTCGCGGTTGATCGTCACAAATTTACTACAGTACTCCCTGAAGTATAATAAAATGGCTTCTTCAAAATCTCTCGGCATATTAGACGGACATTATAATTGTTGCATTAATGGATTGGCAGTTCCAAGGTTAACGATGAAGGTGCAAGAGAGCACCAATAAGGTAGGCGTGGGCCGCTATTCCCAAATCCATGGGTACCACCTGTGTCTTGGTCATAGGTTGACTCACGGGCCCAGATTAATAAAAGGTTTCGATTCCCTTAGCATTGTGAGGATGCCCGAGTATCGAAATCACGCTCAGTGAAGATTTTAAATGATGACATCCGTTAACATAAAAAAAATAATCCTTTCTCCAATGCGTACGAAACAGTGGAGTTCGTCCTCCAAGTCATTCCATCGGAGGAATTATGCATCGTATACCGTAATATCACAAGAGATTTTTTAAAATTTGAGTTTTAAACACTTTTTTACTATCAACAGTGCGATAGCTCCAGTTTAACATTCCGCTGTTCATTATAAAACTTATTTCTATAACTTATTGGTAGCCTATGTTCATGCAAAACATACCTTAATCGGTAGAATACCAATGATAACAATTATTAATATTTAATATGAGTTCCGTTTGAGAATGGCATTCAGCAGCATGTGCGTACACCTCCCGTCTATTTGAAGGAAGAGAAATATCCCTCAGTCTTGAGTGAGATATACCAGGCACATTTTCATATTTGTGACCGCGCACGAATTTCTTGAAATTGAAATGGTGGGGTATTCGGGGTGCCGCGACAGTTTTTCGTATCTCGCTATGAACTCGATGAAGTTCATTCCAGTTGACCGGTGAGTTTGCCATTCACCGACCTCACCGCCGACGGGTTGGAACCATCCCCCCACCCCCGCACAATAGGGCGGCTCGGCCTCGAGGAATGAATGCCCATATAACCGTTCGCGAATGATTGGGTCTCATGGATATTTTGCTTCAGCGGGATTGGAAAAACATCACCGCGAATGGAGAACGTACATCTACGCATTCGCAAATCCAATTTGAACGTGTACTCGTTGGGACTCTTCATGGCAGATCCAGAGTGCACTCACGAATAACTCGCATCAGTGCACCACTGTGCCGCCGAGCGTTTGATTCATAAGCCATTTCGGACGCAACGAAAATGGCAAAAAATCCCCTTTTCGATGATAGTATTAAAAATATTGCTACTTTTTTATACTAAAATATTTGACCGCTTTAAATTGAATTTAGGTTATCGAGGTAAGATATGAAAGTATGAATCAATTTTACGCTTTCAAGACGATGTCAGGCTTGGTATTATATTTTAGAAATGATACAGCGGTTGAGCTATTTCGTTCATTTTTCTAATTTCGCACTGTAATCATAATTAATTAAATACACGCTTCATCTAATAAATTCATACTTCATCCATACTTCAAGTAACATTAAAACACGTGGTACTCAGGATAGCTACACAATGCGAATCAACAAGGCAACAGGGTTGGCAGATTGGCAACTAACGGCTACACAATATAATGAAAAACAATTTTCCAGAACTTTGCTCGTGGTAGAGACTTGGTAGGTGGAAGGTGGGTCAGTGATCATCAGCGTGTGAGGAGTGCTCCTCATCTGCATTCAATATCTTGCTCAGTGAGTAAAAGATTAAGCACCTTAAAAGTATGGCATCGGTAATGACTACTTGACTGCTGCTCAGCTCTATCTCTTTAACATGTTTCCAAAATACTAATTCCATATCAAAAGGAGTTTACTTACCCGCGCGGTTCCTGCCGCCATGTCTATGATGGCGCCCTCTTTGAGAGGAAATCAGATTTTCGAACATTCCTTCTGCTGCATATTTCGCTGAATTTTCACATTCTTTATCTGAGATGACAGCTTCGTCGCAACACTCTCGGGCACATGATTCAAGAGTATCATCGTTAAACGATGAAGTTAGCATCTTTCCCCCGGATACGATTTTTGCGGTCAATGTATTTCCTGGAAGTATTATCTACATCAGTCAACATGACCAGATTGAAAAAATAAAATCAAAAGCATCCTTCAGAAGTTTAAAACCGGTTTTCGACCAGTTAACGAAAATTTTATTTCCTTATAGCACACTACTACTGGCGACCTATCGAGTTATGTACAGCAAGATAAGACTATTTTAAAGAAAATTCAAAATTAGAAGTCTGAATAAATAGCCAAGAAGAAATTAAATTCCCAAAATTTAAAATTTTCAGTTGATTTATTCGATAAATAAAATACTGATTGTTAAATGATATTCAAATGTTGGTCAATGTTGATTGGCATTAACCACTTAATCTCTTTCACTATGAATGAAGGCAAGGAATTTAGAGTATTAATTCAACTCATTCATACAATGACGGCTCCTTCCAGTTGTGAATAAAATAACTGAAAAATGATTAGTTCCCAAACGCTCCCGACGGAGGCGAGAGGAAAATTCGCGGCACTCGTAAGCGGAGTTCTTCGTTCTCTTCTCGGGTCACAGAAGTTGAACGGTGCACTTACAGAATATGGACTACTGGCTGAGTCGAGGATACATCCCCGATTATATAGGCAGGAAGAGCGCTTCCTTTCCGCATAAATCACTGTTACTATGTTCTGGGGGCCAGAGGCTTGTTAAAATTCGAGTGCCTGTACTTTCACGTGTCATAGTGTCATTGACTTGGCCGGGGTTAAAGACCAGCGAGGGAATATCGTGCTGTGCTCGTGATTGTCAACTACATAGGTTCACCTCTGCGAAACAGGATACCCACTCGATTTTATATTCATCGATTTAGAATGATGATACATGTATAAATATGACTCTCAGATTCATTATTAAAGAGGAGACTACTTTCTTCATTCTCCATTTTTGAAACAGGACAAACTTTTCCTCATTTCAGCTCATCAATCAAATAGAAAAAGTCACTATGCTGCAAATTATAAGACTTTATCGGTAGCTTACCGGGCTGAACATATGTACATGTGGGTGTAAAGTCATTGCGAGACAGCTGAATGGCACGGCGGTCGTTGATGGTCATCCTTGAATGACCAAAATGGCATCCGTAACCGTTCCAGATCCTCGAGGTCTCAAGCCGCATCTGCATCTTAGAATTTCACCAAATATCTGCAACTTTGAGTGTAAAATACAAGTATCTGTTTGTTTTATTCTTCTTTGGACATAATTGTGGCCAGTGTGCTCTCATCGCATAAGTTTCCGAAACATCAGAGCTTACGACATTTCCAAGGTCGAGGTTGAGCTTGACTCTGATACCTCTGGGTTTGCAGGCACACCTATCAAGGCTGGAATGTCGAAATAGCCACTACAAAGCATTGTTAAAAAACTGATTCGTAAATTTAATCCTAACATTAATCGCACTATATTATTGGAATCTGTGACGTTAAATGGCTTGTAGTTTGCTTAATCTTTTACAGGTTAACTTTATTATTTTTACAGCTCTTTCAGCGAGCTAACTTGACCTGCGCTCAACTATAATCCGCGATGTCCATTTTATTGCTGATGTTAGCGGTTACTCGGGCAGAACTTTAGTGAGTGTAAATAGATTGTTCATGCTTCAAAAGCTTAGAGAATTATGGATAATATGTTGAAGGCAGAATTTCAGATATTGTGAGCTATCATGGTGGCAGGAGAAGAGCAACAATTATATTCATATTACTATTTCAAATGCGAAAAATAAAACGTTTTGCGTCTTTAAAAATGCCACTAAATTATTTAAAATATTTTAGTAAAACTTGTGATAAGTAATATTTATGATGGCATTTAAATGCCTTCGTGATAATGGATCAGTAAACTTGAATTTATGTTTTATTAAAAATTGCACTTTTTGGATTGAAATCCGCGTCTTGAAAAAGAAATCTAGGGTAATTTTGACACGAAATCATCTGGAGATAAATATATAAGTTATGGTGTTTTCACATTTAATGAATTATTATTACTGTTGTTAATATACGCGCTCATTTACAAGTAGACCCTTTTTTTCGGTGGTAAGACACTTGGTATACATTCAAAATCAGTATACTTACATACGTAAAGCAACATCTGCTCACGAACTCTAAATACCTTGTGAAAAAAATAAAAATATACCACGCCATAATATAACCAAACATTAAACCATATATTCAACCGTTTCCTAACATCTGATATCTTTTGGAAATGGCTTTAACACATTTTTTTGCCTGTCCATTCCAGTCTTTCACCCCTCAACTAAAATATATGTTCTTACTCCAGTTCTCCGATGGAAGGCTCGGAAGGAAATTTATAGTCACAGGCCTTCCTCGATATATAAGCTGGTTCTTTAATCCCCTCTGAAATAACTACCCAGGCTGTTTCTCCCACGGGAACTGCGAACATAGCCTCTGGCTTGTCAATTTTTCTCCTTTGCTTTAGAAATTCCCATCCTATTTTTTCCATCTCATCTACGCCTGCTTTTCTTTCAAATTACTCATCACAAAACTAGCCGCTCTTCTTTTTATTTCAGCGTGGTAAGACTAATATGAGCGAATTTTAAATGGTGAACCAAATTTAAGGATCGACCTGACAAAAGTTTTATACGCGAACTCTCTGGTGCCCATTCAGTGTCCTCAACATAAAATGTCATCCTTCAAATGCTCCGGTCGTAACAATTTTCGCGTATTTCCCAATTCATGTCGTTATTTAAATTATTCCTAAGTAATTTCGGTACTTTTTTCATCAAACATATTTACTCCGAGGAAATAATGGGTTTCAGTACCATTTCAGCGACCTCATAAAGTCTAATATTATTGGTTTTATTTGCATATAAGATCATATCGTTGTTTTTTCCATATCCCTAGCGATATTCAATCATTTTGTTATATCATCTCATCATAAGTGTCCTCAACAGTCATATGTTAACATGCTGACGCAACCACTTCTGTTTTTGCAATACGATTGAGGTATATTACGAACAATAATGGTGTTAGGACAATTCCTTGTGGAACACTGGATGTAACACATTTTTTTATCGAACAATGACTTCTACTTCTACATGGTACCATGCAAGCCACCGCTATGGTTTCTGATGCCAAGTCCATCAGAAATTATGTGGACACTTAATCTGCGATCCCTGTCGCGCAAAACCACACTCTGTTAAGATTTTCGTCACTTTTTGAGGTCGGAGGGCATCCTCAATGTTCGACGTCCTCAACATCTTGTCTACCCTCCCGAAATAACTTGTGCCGCTAAAAAACATCCGATCTACCCTTGGTGTTCTCACAATAAGCTTTCTTGAGCATGTCATGAGTCTCTTCCCTGGTTTATCCCAGTTTCACGCAAAATTTGATGGCGTAACGCTGTTCCAATAACCGGCTTATGACGGAGCGTAACGAGGTCACGTTATAGAGGTTTCGCAAACGAACGATCCGCACTACGCAAAATGTGGGAGCCAACTACCACCAGCCTCCGGCCTTTTCTGAAACTATCCTCCCTTGAACCCAGCCAGAGAAACATTAGTACTTAATTAAACCGACACATTTTCCGACCTTGTAAATTTTGGCCCACCCCGCGGTACGTGCACAACGAACTTCAATGATTTACGTACGAAAATATACAAATAACACAACATCACTCATAAACATTGCTATGAAATTATTATGCTGTGATTATGTCAGCTGTGGGTTTTCCACTTCGGAAACATAAGCGTCGACACTAAAAAAGCACAAGGGGTGGTGGGAGAGGAAAAGCAAAAGAAGAGAGAAGCCCGAGCCTGGAGGACCAATCAAGCTAAGCGGTACTTCCCCGGGGCTTTTACTGCCTGTCGCAAAGGTGAAACAAAACGAGAGCGTGCGGGTAATTCCACGACAAGCGCGTCCGTCTCCCACAAGCCAATTTTCTCCCAAAGGCGTTCCTTTTGATCTCTATACCTTTCTTTCCCCCCGTATCTCATCTAGGTTGGCTTCTCAGCCTTGAACTGCCCAGCGCACAGGTATTTCCGTGGATCTCGAGGCAGTGGGGTGGCTAGTCGATGGAGTGGGGGCGGGGGGAGACCGCAAGCGAGAGAACGACACGAGTGGGTGAGAGGGTGAAAATTGAGCCAGGAGGAGGGAAGGAGGAGCGATTGGGGAGGAAGAGGGCGGGAGAGGAAGGAGATAAAGAAAAGAAAGAAGAAAGCGGGAATTAAAGTAGGAATATAAACTAAAGAATCGGTAAAACGAGGGAGGGAAATTGATCGGTAAAACGAGAGACATACTTGTTTGGCCAGCGTTTACGCAGGGCGAACGCCACAGCTCGCCATGTCCATGGCATGAAGAAGCGATTGTTCAGATTGCTTTCGTCATCTTGTGGACTAATTCCATTCGTATTGTATTTTGTCTTTAAAGGTCCGGGCGGTGCTTCACTATCCCTATCAGTTCTTGGATCACTCTCTCGAGCAGAAATTTCTTCAGAATTCGTCCTGAAACCTCCGAGTGAGTGTAAATTCTCCGTCGTATCCATTCTCGGTTTACATATCGGACCTGTTCCGTTGCACTATTTCACTGGCTGTCACAAACTTCTGTCTCCTTTAGTTTGTAGTCATTTACGAGTAAGGAGTTCTGGTATACGTGTCTTACATCTCGAGAAGGTCTTTTTCCCAGTACTCTTTATCGTATTTTCTGCACCTTTCTGTCTAAGGATTAGGATACACGAAGTTCATTCCGTCTGATATCCTCTCTTTATGTTATCCTCGCTGATGTTATTTTGTATAATTGTACATTCGGGAAAATGAATCGAGAACGCAAGAATTATGGTCTCAGTTCACCAATTATGGTAAATGGTTGAAAAGAGCTTGAATATTTGAGAATAACTTTCAAACTAAGGTTTTTAAACGACAATGTGGCAATAAAATTTTTAAAAATCCATAAAAGTTTTAAAAGATATTATTATCTCCATATTTAAATTAATTATCTTCGAAGAATTTGGTAACATGTCGCCAGAGTGCCGCACGTTGTCATAATGATAGCGAATTGACTTCCAAAAGACTTCTTCGTTTCGAGGATGAGGCAGGCGAGAACGACATACACTCGCCAGAAGAGTAAAAATACAGTAAATAATGAATGTTGCCTGAACCACATCAAATGAAACCGCTTCCAACTATTGCGACTTTTATAAGAACTACCAAAAATTCTTGAGGAAGTGTCTTAGAAATGTCTGTGTGAATAAATGACATTCAATGAATATGGCAGAACTGTAGGTTAAGGTGTCCGGCGTAACTCTGAGGAATTGTTTCATGATTAAATGAAAAGAATAATCTAGTTGTGATCCGCATAAGATGTTTCTTATTCGGAACATAATATTGCCATTTAAAAATATGGCATGAAGAACGAGGCCATTTGGCCAACGATTTTTCTTTAATTCGACTGATTCCGTGGAGAAACTCAGAACACAAAAAAGATTTTATTTGGAAGAAATTCCAGCTGTTTTGTTGGTTAAGTTAACCCGCTTTACTTTGGCAAAGAATGACCTAACCGCCGCTGCTTTAATCAACCTATATGGACAAGGAGATTGCTGAATCCCTTGGTTTGAATGCCATCATAAAGGTGATAGTGGACTGAAATTATAACCATGGATTGAGTTTACCTCACAAAGAAGGCGATATATTATCTGAAAACAGATATTGCTACCTGATCTACCGGAGGTAAAAATTATTCTCCATTACATTAAGGCACACTTCCTTTTAAGATTACATAAGTAAGACGCCATAGACATGTTCCTACATAGTCTAGTATTGTAATGGTATGCGATATATTTTTGAAACTTGTGCATGAATCAAACTGCGCGGATAAGGGTAGCAGAGGGAGAATTAGGATGGGCAGTGACAGGTGGGGGAGTGAGACAGGGTTGTCCCTCATCGCGGATAATTTTCAACATATTTGCTAAGGAAGGGCTTGGAGTGGAAATAAAAGCGGAAGGTCTGATGATTAAGGCAAGTTTTCAGCTTGTATATCAATGGGAAGGCCTGCATTTATTTTTATGTCTTTTAAAGGAACAGTGCGAGAAGCACTAGACCGTAGTGCTTTTGAGATGTGAAACCTGGTCTTCAATGCAAGAAAATGGGCACAGATACGCATGAGAAATGTGGGCTTGGTGAAGACTGGAGAAATTAAAGTTGGACAAAGAAGAACACAAGCACTCAAGTTTCAAACATTGAGGATTAAGAGAGGAAATTCGTGGGAATAATTCGGAAAAGGTAGAATTATGGTCGGAGGGAATATTGAAAGGGAGTGGGAAGTTGAAGGCTTTGATACGTGAGTCATTCAATACGTCCTCAGGAAAAAAAAGAAAAATATACTTTTCCGAGCGTTTCTACAACTTTTTCAAGTGGCCCAAAAAGTAGGTTTTCGGGCGGTCTTCAAAATAGGCATCTGTATTGGCGATGTCCAACTCGCTCGAAGTGAATATGAATAATTTTTTTCAAGTTTGGAAATAAAAAAGTCACTTGGGGCAAATCTGGTGAATTCGGTGAATTGTATAATAATTCGGACTTTAATACCATAATTTTCGCCAAACAAACCTTGGAAGGTGCGTAACTGTACATTGTCTTAATGAAAGAATATGTTTATTTGAACGTATTTTCTTGATTACTTCGTTCAACAGGGACAATGGCGCATAAGATCCACCACACATCGACCACACGATTGCTCTTATTCTCCACTGAGAGAAAATGTGGCACCCATCTTCACAAGAGTTTTTCACACCCAATTTTCGTGTAAAATTAAATACTCTGTGTCTTGTGATATGCCTGTGGTCTCAACTACGAGGGCGATTCGAAAAGTAAGGTCTCCTATTTTTTTCATGAAAAATCAAATTTATTCTCAACTTTGTGTACATCGTAGGAAAGGCTGAGCATTTAGATATTTTTCTACATTGTCGCCTTGACGATCAATTAATTTTTGTATCCTTGTAACCAACTTTTTAATACCGGCGTCGTACCTTTCTCCCGCCGCGTCACGAAGCCAACTGACGACTGCTTCTTGCACTTCCTCGTATGACTTGAATTTCTGTCCTCCAAGGTGTTTGTTGAGAGCGGGAAACAAGCGGCAGTCGTTGGGGGCAACGGCCGGGCTGTAAGGAGGGTGGTCGATGATATCCCAGCCGAATTCATTGAGTAGAGTGGTCGTTTGATGTGACACATGTGGACGTGCATTGTCATAATGCAAACACAATCCTTTGGTGAGACACCTTGTGGTAACCGAGGACTTCCGACACAATATTCTGCACGGAGAAGTAGCCACTTTCTTAATTAAGGCCTTCCTTAATCATATGAAGGGTAATTCTCCAGTTATTACGCGCCATTTCGTCAATTGGAGCCACCGTTGTTTTCGGCAAACTCGGCCGCCCTGACCGCTGCTCATCGTGGACGTTTTCCCGGCCATCAAAAAACTCCCTGCACCACTTCCGCACGTTTTTGAAGTTCATATTCTTCTCACCGTACACTTCCACTAAATGGCGGCGAATTTATACCGGAGAAGCAGTCGTCAGTCGGCTTCATGAGGCGGCGGGAGAAAGGTACGACGCCGGTATTAAAAAGCTGCTTACAAGGATGCAAAAAGTAATTGATCGGCAAGGCAACTATGTCGAAAAATAGCTAAATGCTCCACCTTTCCAACGGTGTACACAAAGTTGAGAAAAAATTTGATTTTTCATGAAAAAAATAGGAGACCTTACTCTTTGAATCGCCCTCATATTTCGCAAACTTTACTCATAGATCACTCAAAACCATATCGTAAATGTTGTCAATAATTTCGGAGTAAGTCGCTCAGTTGGATGTCCTGAACGATGTTTATCATTTGTGAATAAATTTGAACTCATTTCCCCAAAATGTTAACAGTCGTCAACAGAGGAGCAGATGTACTATGAACTTGATCCAAAACTGCTTTGATTCTTTTCGGTGTTAAGCCTTTTAAATAGAAGTATTTAATCACAGCACGATACTAAGTTTGTTCCATTTTTCTAAATGAACAATAGTTTGTTGCTTCTATCGGCTATGAAAATGAAACCACGTAATGGATATAATTGAAACTTTAACAGTGGTCTATTGAGAGATGAGGTTTACTAAAAGCTCACCTCTTCCGAAACCACGAGCGCTACCTCTTGGATTTTCTAAGGTATTATTGAAGGACCCAAGCGAAAGGGAATATTTTGGTCAAGCGGGAAGAAGAGAAGTTTTTTTAGACAGCATGAAGGCAGGCAGAAGTTAAGCGGAAAAGAAAAAGGTAATAATGCCGTGAAAACAATAGGAATTTCTGGTAATACGTAGATGATAATTTTTGGAAGCCCATGACATACCCTATCAGATAAATTTGAATGAATTGATGTTGTCACACGCAATAGATATGTAATATTCGCTGCCTACGAATCATGCTATCATCTCGTTCCCCCGATATTCCCCAGTCAAAACTCATCTGGGCAAAAATATTGGAAAATAGTATATTTGGCATTATCCAAAGACGCGAAGTAAGTGCATATTAATTTTTTAATAAGAATAATAACATCATATTGATGTGGCGAGAACTTGTGGGAGTGATGAAACAATACTACGAAGTAATTACTTTTCATTTGTGAAAAAGTTTTAGATAAAAATAAAAACCATCGGAAATATTTTCGCAAAATCAAATAGCGACCTTTTAGACTATTTGGCTTGGCTAACTTGTTACAGTAAAGACTATCGGCCACTGAAGACCGTGTTTATAAGAAAATTACTTTAGGGGTAAAGTATATATCTCCAAATGTATGGGGTAGAACTAAACAGAATAGCATGCTCTTGACACATAAGATACACTTCCAGGTATGCGTAAAATGGCGAATGAGGGGTGTAGTGTAACCACTGGAATAGGGCTGACTGTCTTATACTACCGATAGATAAATGAATTTTTCATAGCACCATCAATTATAATTGGCTTACCGGTACGATCCCTGATCTAATTTTAGACGTTTTTCTTTCATTGCCTGATTTAATTTCATGAATCGTTCATCTTAACGACATGGTGCTGCGAGCAAAATTAACCGAATTAAGGTGTTTGATGTGTTCCGATGTCTTCATAAACTTAATGAATTTAGGGAAAGAAGACATATAAATCCACATCTCATAAGCCATGCCACAAAGATTTTTAGGGGGCTCCAATTATCTCCTCTAGAAATAAAAGAATTCCTTATTCTTTCGTGGAAGAAGACCACCAAGAGCGTACCTCTCCTTTGGCACATGACCTTTCTTTTGATGCTTGCGCAAGAGGTCCTCTCGGTCTGTCGCCCACGATGGTGCGAACATGAACTGAACAACGCACCTACCTGTCCCGCCTCCCATATATAACTCAATCTCCCACGAATGACTATCGCAAATAAAGTATTTATTAAAAGATTGGCATTTTCAAGCTCAACGATTTCATCTTTCCAATCACTCATGGTTAATTTGAACTTCCATTTTATATTCATTGATTTCTCACAGAAGCATCGCAATTCCTGTTATTTCCCAGATTTTATTTCAGAAAGGAAATTGAAAACCAACTAAATCTGACAAATAGGAACAAAATGAGAGGATAACTGTCAAAACACTTTCATCAAAGACATAGGTTTATGAAAATATATCTCCAATTAAAAACTATTGCATTCACGAAGGACGTGCTAAACATTGAGTTCTTATTTCTACAACTGGATATAAAATTAGGTATCTATTAAGGAGAATAAACTCTGCCAAGTGAAGTAATATATACTTAAATTTAGGGATGGTATAAAATCAGAGTTATTAAAAATACTGCTAGATATTTTTGACCATATCATTGCTGAGTCCTCAACTGCTGAATATTTTGAAATTGTTCATCCTCAAAAAAGTTTATCCATTATCCTACATAATATCATCCTTTTTTGAGCGGGGGTGTGAATCATCAATTTTCATATCATCCGCCGAGTTGCTGAAATAACCGGGTTTGTCATTTCCCTTTGACGATTTGATGTGGTCCAACGTCTGCAGTCTCAGTCAGAAGGGTCATGGTATACATTTTATTTTGTATAAGTGGATAATTCTAATTTTTGGCAAAATGCATGAATAGTATACTTTATCAGAATATATTCATTACTTTCTTATCTTCATCACAATGAAGGCTTCAGTTTACTCAGCTACTGGCAAATCCGTAAGCACTTAAACACGACTGCATTGTAGAATTAATGAAAACCCCCGTATCTCAAAAGATTAAACCGGCTGATCATTAATTTGTTTACAGCTTTTATCCATTCGATAAGGTATGAGCTTATGTGCGAAACGTCAATTTGTCTCGATTAAACCAATGATATATTTTGAATAAATATTGTACTGTAGGTAGCACTTGAAAAATGCAAATAGCATAGATTTACACGTAACTGTACAAATATTCATAAAAATATCCAAAACATCTCCATTTGCATTTAAGGTTTCGATGGGCGCTGGCCAAAAATGGGGCATTTTGAACTGCAATACACGTCATGGATGAACGTGACACCAGGAACTTGTTTAGGGATATTCTGTGGCCCCTCATCAGTATTTTCGGAATGTGGATGCATTTAGGGAATCTCCAGTGGGATGCATCTTTCTGAAGAGTGTTTCAAAATGTAGGAGGGGAGAAATATCGATTTCGAACTCATTATCATCATAAAGAATTACGTATCCTTTATTTTATGAAAAGTATTTTTATAAGTGGATACATCTGTTCCCTAATAGTTTCAATTTTTTAAATAATTATAATTAAGACGCTGCCCTGAACATGATTTAGTTTATTCTTTACTATAGTGGTGACGTAGGTAATACAGTCCGTTTTTACTAAGATTAAATTTTCGAAAAAAAAGTCTTAGAATTTTAAATTAATTCATTCCGTTATAGTATGCTCAGGCTAACTCTTTGAGAAAATAATGAAAGATAAGAAGTTAAATTCTTTTCATTTGCCGACTAAAAAGATGTCAATGCGGAAGCTTTCGACGCTGCGCGATCAAATCGATCGCTGTGGAACAAGAAAAGAAATTAGCTCCCGGGGATTGAGATGGATCCCTTGGAGCATTAAACGCACTGCTTCAGAAGATGCATGCGCCACACATGGAAGTTATATATAAAATACATCTATATGCAGATCGACTCGTTCGTAGCTGCAGATTCTTTCCCAGCGCCCTCCACGAAGGAAGTTGCCTTAGGTTAACGCATGCATAATCGAACTCCACTACGAGAGGGCGTGGTTCGCATCAGAATCACTGTCGGAAAATGGATATAGAACACTCGATAAAAGCTGTACGTTATATCGAACGAACTTCTTTGTCTCATCTCATACTCGGGAACATAAAAACACGGAGATAGACAGCGAATTCCGAGAGAAAAGTTTTCCTGAGATTTTTCCCCTCGCATAATCAAGAGCCTGGGTCACAGATCAAGTGAAGGGAAGACTTAAGCCACGGACATTGTGGAACATAGAGGAAGGTGTCAGCACTTCTTCTTAAATTCATTCCGGAAAAAGTATTAATATATAAGATAAACTTCATGGTTTATTGCTAAATATTTAGGCTTTACTTCCTACCGAGTTATGCGTAAATAATTGCGCCCATTCAAATTCTGGAAGATGAGAGCACCACAGCAGCTCTGCAATTGGTTATCGGCCAGTATAAAGATCATAGGTGAGGTAAAACGTGTCTGGGGGCTTACCCAGAAAAAATGTTTTTGCCGAAATAGTGAGCAAAATGACTAGTGCGAAGTTATTAATACGAAATGGGAAGAGAAAAATGAGATAGTCAAGTACTAGGAAGGCATCCGGAATTTAACTGTAAAAGTTAACTCAATTAAGTTCAATGTATAATGCTCAAATATTATGTAAGTAACTGAGACAAATGAAAGTACAATGGAACTCATTTGTTACTCGCAAGTTAAATTAGAATTAGGTTTTCAGTTTATCCCTAAGTTTACATGGTAGAAATATTTTTAATTCCGTTTTCAAGAATTCGTTTCGAAATATAAAATATTATGTCATTTCTCAAAGACAAAATGAATAACATCAGATAAATTGTTATATTTCTTTAAGGAAGTTATAAGACCCCGGTTTTAGTCTCATTCCCTCATCTTTTGCCTCGTATTTTTGTCAACATAAAATTATTTTTTGGTGATTTACTTTTGCCGGGCAAACTAACTTTTAAAGTTTGAAACGTTAGTTTGGGTTTCCAATTAAATAAAGAAGGTAAGTCAAAATAATAACAGACAAATGAATGTAGTAGTTAAGAGCTGCTCTTAACGTTTAATGCATTAATGGCCATATCTGATATTATGTAAATAGTCAATATGAAATTCTTAAAGGTACTGCCTAATTGCCAATAGTGTGTTTTATGAAAGAATGTTAAAAATGAAATGTAATACATGGAAAAATAATCAGAGGCGTGTAACCGTAGAAAATAATCAATTTCCATTTAACTAAGTATAGCTATTTTTAGGATTGAAATCTCATGTATTCTTGCACACATGTTGTACCAACATCGAACGCTCCAGCATTCTAGATATAATAAAGCTCTAACAAAAAGGCTATAACAAAGCTCTACCGGGTTGGTTACAACCATTATTAAACATTCTGAGTGTGAATATATTCTCCCCTCCTGTTTTGAACACCGCGTAGGTGAATGGAATTTAAAATTTATTGGTAGGATAAGTTGATTCGTGAAATGCTAAGGTCTCGAAAAATAGTGAAGCCACCAAATGTTTAGACTGAAACAAACTACATCTTTTATTGAAAACATCTCAATGCTTGTAGAATTTTGGTATATTATACGTAAATAATATTACGTAAGGCATTTGACGTAGTCAACCACATGGTGTACTAATGAATTATATTTATTGTTTGAACGGGTAGGATTACTTTAAAGAACGCCTTGTAGTGTTGAATCGGCATTCTGAAAATTATAACTCGTTCTCTTTGATTTTCAATATTAAATGCCTTAATTGGTGAACCGAAATTTGTTTTTATTTCGGCATGGAGGGATTTCAATGGACAAAGATAGTCTAATGTCACTTTGATCAAAATTTACCTCTATGTTAAGTATCTTGAGTGAGTAAGAATTTCGCGTTGCACATTACAATAATACTCAAAATCAGCCATCAGTAATACGCAAAATTGGACAAAGAGTAGACTGCTGTCAATGAACTTTCGACAAAGTTAGCTTCTTGAAGAAGCAATCTTAGTCTTCATTATTTATATAATAATTAGTAGGAAATAATTCTCAAAAGATTAGACACTTACTGAGTAGCCGATTACTGCTAAATAAAATTCAAATAGCTCCATTCAAACCAAAAGAATACGGACTGAAAAAAAAGGACACGCTATTTGAAATGGACAACATTATTGATTTTCGTTTTCCAATAGCATCTTGAGACTTCGAAAATCTCGGATGACGGAAGTTAATGTTCAATATGGTAAGGAATATATGATTCCTCTTATTTCGTCGAATAAAATCGCAGAATGTATTTCGGTAATGATTAATTTCAAAATAGGTTTATGAACGAAGCATTCAAATAGTGTGATCTTCTTGTAGAATATTCTCATAATTAATATTTGTATGAAGATCATGGGACCTTTGCAGGATCCGAAATTTCATTTCCATGAAATAACAGTAGTCAAGCCATATTGTCATGCAATGAAAGGGTACCAGAACCTCAATAATTACGAGGAGCTTCGTACCATACTCGTACAAAGGAGCCTGTGTTAATTGGATTGCACAAAATTCTCTTTCTTTGATTAGCTCCTAGCTTCTTCATTAATATGTAAATTGGCTGTTTATTTGACGCTTATTTTCTATTGAAAATGCTAACTAAAGTGTACGTTGACTACACTTTTAAACGGCTTGCGATACTATCACAGTTCAAATTGAATGGGAGTTACAGTGAAAGAGCTTTGCCCATTAGCTCCAGTGAGGAATACTGCTTGCCGTCGTAGATCCCATAAACTTGGTTTTGTCGTCTTCGGTTCATTTTATTCATAATTTTCAATTTTGCTAGCGCAGCTGCACACATTTTTACAAAAAAGACGCAAAAGCTAGCTGAAAAACGACCGGAAGGGAAGAGAAACATACGTAATATTTCTGAGCCGCGGAGCGAACGCCACCCAGAAGCGGTGAATCTTAAAAAAAAGTAAAAATGATTTAGGGCAAAAAGTTTTGCAATACTTTCACAGGAAAAGCTAGACCGAAGAAAACATTTAGTCTAAGGTTTCCAATTCCGTTTATATGTGTGATTCTCATGTAGATCCCAGTTTTACGCAAAGGAAGGAGGAATCGACAAAGACGACTCAGGAAACGCGCGTAAACGTTTAAAGTTCACCAAAAAGGTAGTTAAAACTCATCGCAAACTTAATGAAGCAAACAGTTCTTGGCCTATCATATTTTTTTCTACTGAATTTGGAGTAGCAAAATTTTCGCAAGAAAAGAATCAGAACTGAATTTATCGAGTTGCCCTCCTGATGGAATTTTAAGTATGAACTTCAAGAGGTGTCGTTATTGCCGAAAAAGCAGTCTTCCTCTTTTGAAGCAGAAGTTACACCGCGAGTGATTACTTCTTGGTTGGGTCGACGACTGCAACGTTCCTCGTAACAGGTCTTTTATTGCCGTAAGAAAATAGAGAAGCAGACTTATAATGTCATTAACTCGAGGCCTAACCAGAGGATAGGAACTGTAGTGAACGCTCTTTGACGCACAACGACCTTGTCTGATTTTCTTCACCTTCTATGATCGCAAGAAATCATTACCAAAGAGGTGGAGAGCACCCGGGTCGTGTATATGGGAAATGAATTCAGGAAAGATGAAAAGTACCGCAGCGTCGCGGGGAAGGTTAGGAGAGTTTGTCTCAATTTTCGCAACCGCAAAGTGATGAGGGCTCGAATTACGACGATCCTCCTGTTCCACACCTCCCTTCGGACACCTGATGCTCAGCCACTCCCTTCCTTTCGTCTTCTCCTCATCATCCCCATTCTCTCTGCCACCATGCTACCGACAATTAAACTTTCTCCCGACATCGATTGCGTGCAGATGCGTAAAGTGAAAGGTCAAAAGGGGGAAGTCTGAGATTAGTATAATTAAAATCTTGTGTTTTAATATTGAAATAGTTCAATAAAAGTTGTAAACTCGGATAAAATTCAAATAAAACATTTTACTGCAATACCAGGTCGTATTATTTCATCGCCGTTTCTTCTTAGGGAATGAGACGGACTGATGAACTGATTTATTTGAATTAAAAACAGCTTTTCAGTTCCAGTTAAAATAACAAGGATTATTGATTGTGACTGTTTTCAGTGAAATATATGACATTGTTTGAAAAAATGTTTGAATCTTCGCTTGCCGGAGAGATTGATAGAATCTCCTTAAAAATTAATTCAGGTCTTCAATTCTTATAAACTAAGATGTCTAAATTAACTACAAACAAGAATGCGCACAGAACTAGAATTCTATGAAATTACATCGGTGGAAAATGGGGTGGCAGGTTAATTCCCTTCTGCCGGTTTGAAATGATATCGTACAGCCATGCCACTAATATTTCTGACAGGAACTTGTGTTACTACGAAACTTCACCAGTCGGAGTGATAACCAAATCAATACCTACTGTTACTAGAAATGGACATATTTATTCTGAGATGTGGTCAAAATATGATCATATTTAGTGTGATTTGACTTAGGAATGTTTTTATTTTACGTCGATTATCACCGATCACTTTCCAATAACCTCCTCTGTCACACACAAACTATTTACCCCCTTCCCATCTTTAGGTGCCACCTACCATTTCGTCTACTAGGCTTTTAAAATTTTGTAACAGTATTCCAGACCGCACACTAGATTATCGATCTTACTCGGTGTATTAAGGTGACTTCTTTCATTGGCATCAGCTGTTTTAACGTGAAACGTTCAAACGATTAGTTGTTTACATCTAGTTTCCTGCTGAGGCTTCCTCCTTTGTTTGTCACTCTTTGTCCCCTTTAGTTGTGACTTACTGCTTGGGATATCCATCCAATCCATCGATATTTATTGCCTGCAAGTAAGAATGGTTTTTATTAATTATGAAACTAATTATTATCTGTGCTAATATGGTAATATGGACTTGATAACAGTGAAAAGAAATGTCTACATTAAATGTTTCAGCGCCAATCACTGAAAAGAGTTGTATTTTTTAATTTTAGATTTACTTGCTGTTTTCATTTTATCCATCGTTTTCGTGTCTTGAACAAAAATATAAGAACGTAAGTGAAAAACGATGAGTTACTAAAACAAGACAATCAGAGAGGTTGACTTTCTGATGTTTAACCTTGTTCTAAAATTGGATATGGAAATGAATTAGCATTTCATTGAATTTATGACTTAGATTCAATCTTTTAACCCAAACCAACAAACTCTAAGTTGAATCCCATTCATAAAATAATAAGGTTCCAATTAACAGTGGCTTTCTAAATGCTTATATAAAGGAAAAATGGAGTAAATTAAAGTACGGACATCTTTTAGGCATTCTGAATGTGTTAAAACAAAGTTGAATGACATTAAAAGAATTTGAACAGGTATTAAAAAAGGAAAACCACAACTTACACCTGTACGAGGGCAATTCTATCATTCTAGCCATTAAATGTAGTGATAATTAAGAAAAGATTTGTTGAAGGTCTTACCAAGTAAATTCGGTAATCATCACCTAAGAGGAATTATATAACCTTCGTATATTATATCGATTACTTTTTAAGCATAGGTGTCTCATAAATAGCTGGTCCTCTATATTATATGCTTCTTCGAACTGAAAATGATGTAAGGGCGTGCTTTTTCACTCTACTATTCTTCAAGTAAAAAAACAATTCTTTTATCTGAATACTTTCAATGCTTTCGAAGTTATCACACAATCAGAGGCCTAATTTTAATTTAGATCACGTTTCACTTTGTAGCTTTTTAATGCCAAAATCAAAGATAATTAAGACATATAGAGACTTTTATTGAAATGAATGAATGGGACCATGTAAGCAGTGAGGCAACAGGCTACAGGTGTCCCAAGTGTCAAGATACCCTTAAGAATAACTGTACTTAAATTAAATCTAACAATTTCGTTTTTTTTTCTGGTATTTTTCGTTTACAGCTGGATCTCTAGAGAAGACGCAAGCCAGATTGAATTCACCAGACTTCAGGAATAGTATGAATAATCGTACTTCAGTGAAAGTCCGCAATTATCGTTCTTAATTCAATGTTGATAGCACATGCGCAGGAGGTGGAATCCAATTCATAAAGCACCCAAGGAAGCGGGTGAATATTAAGGAGCATTTTGGAAGCTTTCCTTTATTTGACTTCACCTCACTAATTGTAAGCCACACGAAGGAAGTCATCACAGGAGATTCATAATAAGGATAAATTAAGGTTCACGCCATGATTTAAACTACTACATATATAAATTCAATTACCAACACTAGGGATAACTAATAGGAGAAAAGTCTTGCCTTAGAAACCAAAAATGATGGAAAGGAGTGGAAAGAAAGCGAAGGGGGACACATGGGGGGCTCTTGTGTATGGAGATACTGCTCAGGCAGAATATAATTTTTACTCGGCTTCTACCTCCCTGCTCAGGGTTGCTCACTCATCCCAAAATAACTGGGGCAAATAATACTCATGGAAGCGCATTCATATCGCAATACTTTTGACAGATAATCGTTCAGCCTGAGGGGGTTCCTGCGAGCAATGGAGGATTAGACTTAAAGAATCGGCAAAATGTTTAATGCTGTATGGATATATAATCAGTTGAGTACCTTTTCAGCAGTAACTTGGGCAAGAAAAATGAATACATCGGCCAGTTTTGGTACTCGGAATATCCTACGTTACATAGAGCTTAAAAAGCAGTACCATGTAAACATAGGTATTAAATCGATGGACAAGTAGGCTAATAGAAGGCAATTCCGAGTAAAAAAAATTCTTTTTTTAATACTATATATTCATAGTGCATGACCATTATTATTTATTATTTTGTTCCTCTTTATTAATTATTAATGGTTTTTGTATGCTAGGTACCCAGGTTTTATTTCCATTGTTGGCTCGATTTAATGACAAGATATTGAAACAGGTGACACGCCTGAACATTAACAAATAGATACAAACCAAAGCTGTGTGCTGCACTACCCCACACCATTGGGAATTCCTCAAGCAAAGCGCGAACCAGTTGAAAAATAAAGGGAACAAAAAGAATACATAATAAAACCAGCGAATTAGACAACGGCGATTGGGCCATGAACGTCAACGAACGATGAAATCCTTCATTGACTCTCGTCGGACCGGAGTTTCCTGAACCCTCTTCTTCTGTCTGAGGAAGAGTGTGGAAGGCGGGGGGTGGGGGGGGGGAAGGGTCGTCGTGTTGCTCGAGGCGCGTGCATGATTTCTCTCCCGGAAGATCCGTCGAAGTCGGCATTCTACGTTTGAGACTACGAATCCGTGAGGGGGGGGGGGATCGGTTGTGGGTTCGCGAGGAACTTTTTAATGCGACCTCTGGTCCAAGAAACCCCCATCCAAACTCTCGCGATTACGTCGCGTGGGCTCGGCACAAAAGAGGAGAGAGAGAGAGAGCCGTAGGTGAAAGAAGAGGGTTGAGAGGGAGGGAGGGAAAGAAGGAGAGGGAGGTGTGGGGAGAGGGTGCGTTGCAGGACCAGTCCCGAATGGGATTTCACTAAGATTCGGCTTAAAGAGATCCTACAGCTCCCAGGGTTTCTTCCTTCGTTCCCACCCCTATCCCCCGTCGACGGTGACGACAGCGCTACCCGACTACGACTTGGCCCCAACCCCTCCCTCCTCTTCTTCCCGAGCCAGGCCGCACCCTCTCACCCCCGCACCCACGCACTTCCCGCTCCCGACGCGGCCACTCCTCCCCGGTATCGCGCCTCTCATCGCCGGAGACCCGGAGAGAGGGGTTTGAAATAGGAGAAGGAGGAGACAACATCTTGCGTTCACTTCTTCTACGCTCTGGCCGCGGAATATTTATTTTCTCCTTCCTCTATGCAGGAAGGGAGAACGCGTCTCCTCCTCAGGAAGGTGTCTCCTCCTACCAGCATGCATGCATGACAAGACTCTCGCCGATTCCTTGAATCCGTTTAATCTCAATTTCGAGGTACATTCGGAAAATAAACGCGGAAAGGTTTTGTAATTTTACTTGGAATACACGTTGGCATTATAAATCAGGGTGTTCAGAAATATTTTTCTCTTTCCGCGTTATTACTATCAACGTTAATCCGGGTAGGAAGTTGCACAATTACTGTATTAATTACTAGCCCAATACTTATTCATGTTAGCAGCTGGCCTCAGGATCTTATTCTTTGTCTTCTTTATATTCCCTACTTATTTTTCTCGCTATGCAACCTCGTGTTAAATGTGCTCTGGATTTACATAATACCCCGCAAGCCGCCGTAAGGACGTGTAGGGCACCAGCCACAGACAACTAATCGTTCATAAATTCATTTGAATATATATTAGCTTATATACACAAGAACTGCACAGGCACACAGTTATGCCTTTATAAATCATATAATAATTGACTAAATCATTAAATATTTGACGTTAAATAAATATATCCGGGTGCTTGGGTCCAAATTTGAAATGAATGCGTATCGTGCAAGAAAAGAACGGGCAGTTAAATGTGTCTGTAATGGTATCCATCTCTCTTATTTTATCCCGGTAGTCGAATCTACTATTTTTATATGGTGCTACAATAATTTACTCTGTGCCGCAAGAAAACTCAGGTGTCCTGTAACTATCTCAAAGTTTGCCTTGCCTGCTTTCTTCGTGAATCACAAGTCTCGGAATATAATTCCTCCAACATACCTGTCACGCTTACCCTCCTTTGTCTGAAAGAGCATCCAATGTATATACGTTTCTGCAAAACTCGACTATGCGAGAAAAGTGGATTCAAATAAAATTAACGAGAAACAAAGGGGTGAGTAGACATTTTTATGACACTACGGGGATGAAATGAGGCAGAAGGGTAAGAAGTGGAAATAAATTAGCTATTTCTTCTTACGCAGGTTCCTCCGTTCAGACTTTTCGAGCAATTTTTGACATAAATTTAAGATATTCCGGCATGAACGTAAGACTAATCTCAAGGTGCCGTTTTCAACTATCGCTTGATAACTTTGTTCTGATGCACACGATAATCTTGGCTGTGACAGTTTTAGTAAATTTCATAATTCGATATCTGATGACAAACTGTCACATAAACGGAACATAACATCTTTATACTAGTAAAAACAAAATATACCTAATTTTTTATACTCAAGGAAACAAAGGTTTACCACATGCCAATTATTGACTGACAAAATATATCCGTAGCACAGTAATACGAAAATTGAGTACAATATAAAACTTAGCCTGATTTTAAAGCAGAAAAACATATCAATAGAGTTACACATAAAAACATGCAATGTAATGAAGCAAATATGACACTTAATCCATTGACCTAGGAATGTAATTCGCTCATTGAAGCTCTTCCTCTGTGCATGAATATTGCGTCAGAAATAATGTGGAAACTCTACAAAACGGGTTAACCAATTCATAAAATCAACTAATCACTAATTCAATAACTAATTCCATTTAATTTTTATTCGAGGCAAACCTTAGACACTTTGATGGGAATAGGGTATAAATAGGTAGAGACGAGAGGAAAGTAAGAGGAGAGATGGAATAGTCTATTGGGACACTGAAGAGGCTTGGAGGGCAAAAGTATGGGGATGAGTGATGGGGAAAGCCAAAGGTCACGTAGGCAAAGCACGTTTCGAGGAAGGATTGGGGTTGGAGAGGAGATGTTAGAAGATAGTTTTGGGTTGGAACAGAATACCCAAAGGGAGAAACTATCACGAATTATATCGTCATTAAATTAACCATGCGGCAAACACCTTTTGCATGCGGCAATTAATCAAGATAACCTAAGTATGAGCATATTCTAAGAAACTGCAGGAGATACCGCGACAGTAACTTCAAACGGAGTCATTCACTAATGCAAGGAGAATAAGGTGAATGATTTTTACATTTTGAAATTGTTGCATCAAGTATATGACAGTTTGAGATAAGATAATGTGTTGGGAATAAAGGTTTTAACCGTAATTGAAGGAGCAATAATTGTTTAGTTTGTTAGAAAGGAAAATACCTATTATTAGGAAAATACCCGCTTAGCATTGCCCAAGTATTTCATCTTAGATGTAATTTCACATGAAAGTTTCCAGTTTTTAGGTGTATTGTGGATGCATATTTTTCTATTTATCAAAATAGTGGACCAACTATTCAAATATTCAGTTTTCCAAAGAAATTATTCAATTTTTATTTTTAAGGAGTTTATAAAGTCATAATCAGGCAAAGATCACCAACGCTTCGGGTAATAATCAACCTTAAACCTATAAGCATCAATTATGAAGGAAACCGACGCTTTAATTACGGATATTGTATCTTAAAGGTATGTCCACGAATCATGCGAATTCACTTACTCCTGCTTGTGTATAGGCTTATTTTATGGATAAGAAGGGAATATAAAAGCATACATAAACATATTTATATAAAAGCTCTCAAATAGACCAAGAGTAGCTCACTTTTTCATTGTGCCTAAAAAAATTCTCCCTTAATTTATAAATTAAAATCCAATCAAGAATTTCGGACCTCATTTTAGGAGTCACTAACACGACTGCCTTTCAAGAAATGGAAGGAGCGTTTACAGTAAAATATTTTCTAATTGCTGTCCAAGATATTGGCTATAATTTCGCTGAGATACTGCCAACCATTTTTGTAAGTGAACAAATAAAGTTCTGCGAAGACGAAATCAAATACGAACTGATTTCCACAAAACTCAATTTAGAGGAAATTAAACGGGCACATTTCTACGTATTTTTAAAGAATGTTGCCCTGCTGCGCTAGAGGAAATGATTTTTTCGATTCTCATCTTTCAGCTTTCGATTCCCGTTTTTATAATGTTATTCCAGAAAAAATAATTCACGCCCGAATTGACCAAAACAGTCCCAACTTTCGTACGTGAAGTTCGCTCATGCATGCAAAATGGTCATTTCCCGTTCATTTTTTGAATGAGAATCGAAGGAGAAACAGCCTTTAAGAATTCTAGATCCGTTATTTTTAAATACTTCTTGGAAATTTTGGGAATTTATATTTTCTAGACCCCACGCAACGCGTTATTCATCTTTTTATATTTTATTCTTTTTTCCCCGTCTTAATTCCTTAGAATCCAGAGGGGCAAATAGTCACTCGTTCATTTTCAAATGGAAATTAAAATTCTTCGGTGATGACATCACGGCCGTCACATTCAGGATTAATTTTTCTGGCGGGAGGCCTTTAGGCTCTCCTCTTTATCCTTACACATTCCTTCCTCTACTTCTTCATCTCCCTATCTCTCTCTGATCTTTATATTAGCCATCACCACCGCCTTTATGTATATTATCTCTCAGTTGTTCTGAGAGTGGATATCGGGAGGTTACGCAGACCTGCGGGACGAGAAACGTCGCTAAGGTTGTCAGATAATAAACGAATCTTAATTATGTGGTGAAAGGAGTAGATCTCACCATTTTGCCATTGAATTCTTCTGACCACCCACCTCTTATTAATATCACGACGTCCCTTCATAAAAAGAAATCCCCTCGCCACTCTCCATCGCTTGTTTCCTGCTCTTCTTTTCAATGGTTTCCATGTTTGTAAAACACCAAGACTACTGCTATAATTCCCACGGGAAGAACATTGCCTCGTCTCATACACTTCCTTTTATGTGACTTTTTTTTAACCTCTTCCTAGAGTTCATTTCCAGCCTTCAGGATTTCGCTTCTCACACGAGCGGACCCACGGCACCCAGACTCCCAGAGGAGAGGACGAGGGTCTTGTGCCCCGAGGGTTTTTTCCGCTTCGACTCCGCTTTAAGGGACTTTAAGGGCAAGGGTAACATTCTGTAAAATAAATGCATTTAGGTTTCAGCAAGAACTTTTCCATTTTCACAATAGAATTGTTTTCTCAGATGTTCAGCTCCATTCATCTGAGGGCCTTTTGGGCACTAACATGACACATTTAAAATGCAGATAATGAGGCATTATGGGCGATATATTTTTTCTCATTCAACCAGTGACACAAGAATTAGATATAGACTTCTATACTCTACTTTAGTTTTTACTTACCCTAAAACAATATTTAACAAGGGTTTCAGAATTCGCTATCATAATTTTTGTCTCCAAAAATCTCGTTGATGACACCAATACTACCGGTTTATAACTGAGGGGTTGTATGCTGCGGCTAGGGTCCCGATAAGTCTATGCATTAATTTGTCAACAGGTTTTTCAGGTTCCGACCGACCGAACTTCTACTGTAAAGGGAGCTACAACTCGAACTCAATTGTTTCGGCCCAGCGGAGGACGCTTTTTTGGCCAGACTACCTCGGTATTACTAAGTAAACCCTATTCATTAAAATATATAATAAATACAAGGCAATACGGATCGAAAACATAGGTTCCGTCGACCGAGTTCTGTACGGATACTTTGAAGAGTCCGAATATTGCGGAGCCGACAACAGTTATTTATTTCTAAGTACGTAAATCGGTAGGACTGACGCGTAAACAGTATTCAAATCATTTCCACGAGTGTTTTGAAGAAACTTCGGATATAATGTAATGAGTGCTACATATGTTAGACTATTGAAGGTCACAATAGGCGAGTGAATGTTTGTTAAGAGCATACGGAGTTCATCAATACCCGAAAGTTTGTCAAAAGTCAGCAAAAATAGCAGCGCATAAAAGTATTCTCTTCCCCACATTTATGTGTGGAAGCAAACATTCGGCATGGCATAATTAGCATATAATTTGGCTACATGCGGTGAATATGGGTTACTTCATTGGTGTTTGCGGTCAAAATAGGAGCGATAGGGTGGGCAATTAGAGGGTTGGATGGAAGATAATACACAAGTATGAAAGAAGGGTGATTTGATGGTTTGATGAAGTGAGGGTAAATGGATCGGGGTTTAATCCCCGAACGGATTTATATAGAGAGGAGAAAATTGTTTGAGCGAAAGGGATGGACCGAGAAATTCATGGAATGGACCTGAAGAGACTCACAAATTAAATTATCACAAGTCTCAGAATTAGAAGAGTACCTATGCGTAAAACAATGAATACATGTAGATGTGGCAGCTGCGAAAGAAGTAAGCAAGGAGAGGACAGTGTGATAGTTATTAGAAATTACTAGAGTGACTTTTTTTCTAAAACCTAAAATCAAGTTTTCTCGACGGTGTTTACCCTGAAAGGGCACGGCTTGAAGAAAAGGCACTTTTCCATCAAATACGGTGGTATGAAGAAACCAAAATATGCACGAATAAAAATAAATGAGCATTATTTTGGCAAATAATTCAGTTTCATCATCATGTATTACGATCGAAATGAGGTGGGAAAAAGATAGCATGGATACGTTCCGGCCATCAATTAATAAAGGAGAGACGACGACAACAAAAACTGAAATTTAATATTAAACTGTTTGCTCAAAAGTTCCCCAACAACCATTAGCGTTATTTTGAATAATTTTTTCTTCACATAGAGAAAAAATGGTTTTTGTATGACACTGAAAATGCGTTATTGACTAAACTAGGTATGAAAATTGAAAGATATATGACCGGTTGGTTGGCAAAAAGAACATCATTAATTCCATTCAAAGCAAGCAGGTCATTTGGAAGGTCCTGCTTCCATTCCAAGACCTTCTTGCGAGGTGATTATTTCAGAAAAATCTGTACGTATATCTTCTTCAATATTTTTGTCACATTAATTGCTTTCATTTTTAGCCCCAAACTATTTGAAAATTTATTAGCAGCTCGTCACTTATCAACGGGATAGCTGATTTTTGGCCAAAACACTACAGGATAAATTAGTTTTGTTGTACAGAAGATGGAGAATAATAAAATGGCTATTATTAGTACCCGTAAAGAGTGTGAAATTATATTAATCTAGTTTCGCGGATACAAGGATTTTAATTAGCCTAAATAGAGTAGTAATGGAGCATTCTGGGATTGCAATAGGACCTACTTGGCCTCCTTTCCTTACTTTACCCCTGATTCTGCCCTCTGATTTGGGGAGGCCCGAATTGGCTCAAATATATCGTATTTCGTTTTACTCAGTCCTACCTATCCTCGAGTTCAACCTTTAAAGCTCAGGCATAAGGTTGTGGAACTACATTAACATTCAGACTCAGCAAATGCCTGGTAAAGTAATCGACAAAACCAACAAGAGCCTAATTAGCGGATTGCCTGGTATACTACCGAACTCGAAGAATGTATAAATAATGACTATTTAGCGACCAAAATTAGATGAATCTCTCCCATTTTTACGACTAAGCCTATTTGAACATTTTAATTCTGTTAAAACGTAATATGACATGAAACATGAAGTTGATAACATGAAATTTACACAGTCATTCTTGCACATTTTTCTCTTAAAACTTGATGCCTAAGAGCGTAAGCCCAAAAGGTGAGTAAAAGTAGCATGAATTAAATCTTAATATTTGTAATGATTTTTGCATAAGAAGATCGCAAATATTCATTATTTATTTTTCTTTCCCGAGCGAAGTTTGTTTTGTATTTTAGCTACGTTTAAGACGCAAGTGTGCTTTAAGCATTTGAAATAATAATAACAACAATAGGCATAAATTGACGAAGAATTCACTTATTCTAAAAGTTTTCAAAATAACATGGTTAATTTAAAAGTTTGAGTTTTCTCAGTTTTACCTTCAAATACCTATATTTACTTATTAGTATAATGCGACAAATAAACAAAGAGAAGGGAAAAAGTTTTTAATTAATATTTTAAAATACTTTTAAATTTTAATATTCTACAATGCGTAATTAATTTCGTAATTAACCTATGACATTTAGGATACTTCTATGAGTCTCTTTTAAAAAGGTTTTATCATAACCATGTATACAGCTTGCCGATGAACATACAACTAGATGGATCAACGATGCGTTGAAAACATGAACCAGCTCAGATTTTCGAAAAAAATAATCCAATTTCTGTGATTTTTAACTTAATGTGGTTAAGTGTTTTCTTTTATGATGCGAGGTCATAAATTCGCGCCAAGAGTTCTCATTCTCTGGAAACTGATTTAGCGAACCAGGTTCTTATAAACAGACTTGTGGAATTCGGTTCTTTCAAAGTGTGTTGCAGAATTACGAGTTTCGTTGATGTTTTTTTTACACATTCCCTGAATTCGGCCGTATTTAGGTGACTCCGCGAATTAGAATCTTTTAAAGAGACGTATGGAGTACAAAGTACTTCTAAAGTGAATCGTTGAATCAAGTCGTTCGCCAAAGAGTCAAAGAACTAGGTTCTGAATGGAACCGTTGAAATTTATGCCTTGACCCATTAAAATGTCGGGAAAATGGAAATTTCGAAAGGTGATCTTGAAGCCACACTTGAGATGAAAAAGAAATTAAATTTCTTTCAACTAATATTATCGTAAAGGACAAAACCAACAGTGGCGTGAACTTAAATTTGGAGCACACTATGATGATACCAAGTTTTTTGATTGCGCATGCGACCAATATTGCTTAATTACCTCTGACGGTCGTCCTTTATTTATGAAGTACCCAAAGCATTCATTACTTTGCTCCACTGCCGATTTTTCTTCGGTGTTTAAGGTTGTTTCTATAAGTAGGAATTGGGATTGTGTTTAATGTTCACTAAAAAACTACTCTTAAAAATCCTTCATTTGACTCTCATAATAATTATACTTTATCGAAGGCCAATGACTTTGGAGAATTTTAACTGAGACCTCTGCACATTACCGCACACTAGTAAGTAGCGTATATTAAAACTCAGTGAACTCTTTATGGACACTACCCTTGATGAGCGCTGTGAAAACATGGTTTATGATGGAAGCATATATCTGTAGACATTTCTGGGAACAACTGTTCTTGAAGTGGCAGTTGAAGCGAGAAACGCACAATGAGGTTGATTTAAGTCAGAAAAATATCTTAAAAGGGTTCCGAAATGGATTGATTCATCTTGAGTTGCTTGGCTCCAATTCACAATGTTTGTCAGCATTCTGTTGTAAATGCTAGATGCTGCTTTGCTTGGTTTCAAAATGAAGATTTTAAGCGTCAACTAAGTCTGAAGTAAAGTTGCGAAATGGGATGCTGCCGAAATATTCGCTCTTTATAGAGTCCATCGCGGTTTTAGAGCAAAACCCAGAGGTATTATGACCCGAAGGAATTTACTGCGGGCTGGCTGGCTGAACTTTAGGACTCCTCTACGTTGACATCTTTCATAGACTCTCACGTAATTCCATGCCTTAAAATCACGCAGTCCTTCTCCTGATTTCGATCAAACCGACTTAATTTATTACCGATCGCATTTTCTATAATCCATTTTCTACTCGGGAGGTAAAATTAGATGACAGCAGTCGTAGCGCAAGAATTCTCTTTGAGATTAGATGGGGAATATCACTAGGAGAGCCATGTGACAACGAGCATTCTTTCACTTTTGTCGGTGATTGAAATGTCTTTTACGGCAAGACATCTGGTGAGCTTCCTCACTGAATCAACGCGAAAAAATCGCGATTTCTGCCGCTTCTCCGAACCCTCACATTCTCATTGCACTTAAAATTTTCTTAAGACCTTTTCCTCTCTTTCTATCATCGCCAGAACAATCCCTTCCTCACTCAACTCTCTTCTCGGCAAAGTCGGTTCCCCGCAAATTCATGGAAAAATCTTTTGGAGCATTTCCCTACGTCTCTCTTTCCTCCCTTTCTTCTTTTGAATTTCCATTTCCCTTGTCTCCAGCTCTCCCTCTTCTCATGCATTTTATGAACACGGGCCCTTTCCATCCATACCCACTCACTTGACCTTCTACGCGAATCTCGTCACGACGGCTTAATCCCCATTCTTCCTCCGCATCCCGCTTCCCGTCTCCATTCCTTCATCTCCATTTTCACACCAGCTCCCGACTCTCTTCCTTCCGGGAGGATCACCACGATCAGCAGTCATGGCTGACACGTTTCTCGTCTTTCACTCAAGCTGTCCATACTTCATTTTATGGAATATTCTGAATTTGCCACGTGTATGGCGTTGTATTATTGTCCGAGTGCTCGATATCTATTTTTAGTTTTCAAACACATGTATTTTATATGTGACTCTGTGCTAGAATTATTACTTTCAGCATTTATATTGTGCTTAGGATAATATACAGGCGTGTTAACATTTTGTTTATCATTCATCGCATAACAATAACTTTCTATTGAATTGCCATAGTTTACAATGAAATCCAGGTATTATGAAATATTTTATGGAGCCCCTTATATTAACAAATAAACAAAGACCTCACTCGTGGTATCGCTAAACACTAGAATATGCGTTTATCCGTGATATCAATGAAAATATTATGCAGAAATTGTTTTCTTCCCATTTTTGACATTTATATTTATTTTTTAATGTTGATTATTCCTAACATCATTGCAAGGAATTTTTAATGAGTTTGGAAAATATTTCCTTATTTACAGCCTTTTAGTATATACATACTTGCTAAAAAGGATGAAATAGTGGCTAACTTGATTTGCCCAAGGGTGGTCTAGATTATGAATATTATGACTCATCATGAAATGCAAAAGTTCGACGCAACGATAACACATAGAAAACTGAGTTGTTTTTGTGAAGTGCCGAACCCTGTATTTACAGGGTGCAGCAACATAACTTCCTTTTTTCAAACGCAAAACGCTTTCAAAAAAAGAAGTTCTGTTGCCGCACCCTGTATTAATTATGCCTTTAGTTGCTCCATGCACAATTCGGAGAATATTTAGTGAAAAATGTGCATGGAAAAATATTATGACAATACTACTATGTTAGGCTATACTATTCATAAAAAATACATATCATCATAATAACCTCCCTTTCAAAATAATATAAAGGAACTCGAAATCTCTCGATTAGATCCAATGATAATATCCTGCTTGGTTTGGTCTTTCAATTTTGTCTCAACGGGACAGTTCCCAGAGACGCGACATTTGTTTTTTTAGGGAATACGCGCAAGAGACGAGGATCAAGAAAGCGAAGGGATGGACGAAGCAGTGAAGTGGCATGTGGAGAGTGGACACGGGGCGGGGAAACCTCATTTCTGGCAGGGTAACTGTTGTGGGCGAACTGGCGTTTTCAAGTAAGGAGGAGGGGACAGAGGGAGGGGCTAGACGATGAAAACGCAAGAGAGGAAAGGAGGATAGGAGGCGGGCTTGGGGGACGGGTGGGAGTGAGAACAGGGTGGAACCCCTGGAGGGACGTGGTGGGTGGCTTCGGTCGAGGATATGCGCAGAATGGGGGTCAGTTGGGGCGGCAACAAGGACGTAGGGTGCCTGGAAGAGAAAATGGGGCGAATGAATGAATAACGACGGATATTGTTCCTAATCAGAGGGACTTGGAACGAGGAACGTATTTTCTCTTTTAAAGATGGAAATGATTGAGTACGATTTTTTTAACTCGATGGAGATAAAGCGCTTTGTCAGTTATCCGGCAATTTATTCAGCAATACACTTCAAAACTTGAAGTAGAAAAACACGAGGATTGGACTGCTCGTATATAAAATAGCATTCTTTTGAAAAACGAAAGAGTGTTGCACAAAATGGCGATGGGCTTAGTCCTACGAGGATAAAAAAATAGTAAAGAAATAATCTGCTTCTTAAAAGGAAAGGACTCAGAAAATTCTATGGGGATATACGCATGCGTGAAATATGGTTATGGTTAATTGGAGTGCTTTCATGAGCCCAAGATGATTCTGGCTAGAAGGAGACCAAGTAGAGATATTGATTCACAAAGGGGCGGGCAACCTTGGTTTTATCACTTGATTTTGACATCAGGACGTACAAGAACGTAATGTATCCATTATCGTCAAAAGTGTTAATATGTTGACGTTGATGAGAGGGGAAGCATTTTAATTAAGAAAATTCGACAAACGAAATCGAAATTTCGACATCTTTATCGTCGTCGTCCTACCTTTTTCGTAGATTTACAACGAATTAATCCACACTCTGTCATGGATAACATCTTTCGAGTGAAGTCTTACAGAGTTATGATGCTCGTAGTTAAAATATCCCTCTCAACATTTAAAACAAGTTCATTCATTTCGCAGCTGGGACCGGAGAGCACGATCGAAAAATCAAGTGAGAGGACATTCCCAAATATGCTTAATTATTGATATATATATTATTTCTTGGAGAAAATTGCGAGTTAAATAAAATATAGTATATAATTATTTTGTCCCCTGACTTCCACCCATATGAAAAAATTCAATGGATAAACATTTATTAAAAATGAAGATTGGTTTTTATGGCTCTTTACTCCGTTCTAATCTCGTGTTGAGGTGGATTTCATTTTTTTAATAAAAATCTGCATTCACGTCTCTCTTGCCCGTTTAGCATATATATTTTTGATCTTTTCAAGTAGTCATAGAAATCAATTTTAAACTTCTTTTAGCGCCTTCAGGGGACTATTATGCTTTCAAAATACTCCTAATGAGATTGTCTCATGCGTTAAGATTTCAACAGACTGTCTTCATCCTTTACCCTCCGAAGGGTATTTTCGATGGCGATTTGCTTTTTCATTTAACCTAATTCATTCTCCAATATTCTGATGCATTTACATGGCTTACAGTAATCTTCTCTCTGTTGATATTAGTTCCATGGTTCATTATCATAGAAAAATATGGTCCTCATCTGTGTCTTAGACGTATGCATTCACTCGTGTATGTGAATGTGTGGTTTCCTTACTTCCAAAAGACTTGCGTTGCCGGCTGTCAATAGGATTTCCTTCTAACGGACTGCCTTCCTTGGAGTTGTTCTTTTTTGTTTCTTGCAACTCTGGCAGTTCTAATTCTACGGGAGCAAAGTTCTTCCACTTCTTCCATTTTATGCCCCACTAGTTTCACCTAACTCTTATTCACAAGTCTTCTTCCACAAAATATTATTTCAGTATTATGCGTATTTATTTTTAGGATTTTTCTCTCGACATATTTTCCGTGGAGGTTATCACCTCCAGATCATTCACTCTCTTATTTAATACTCGGTGTGACACGTAATATTATTATAGAATCCTTAATAGTGAAATGAGGACCGCGGGTTCTTTTAGACCACTCAAAAACCAAGGTGGGCTTGTGTTTTTCAACGTAGATGGTCCACCTTAACGCATCAGCGCTCTATCACCGGGCGCGCTCCTGAGGAGGAGGTGGCGTCGTCCGTAGAGTGGGGAGGCGGGTGGGGAGGAGCCAACGGGATCGGATATGCAGGGAATGCGTAGGCGTGGTGCTGTTGGAGTGAGAGGGCGGGGGAAGAAGTGGGGCGCCGGGAGTTTTCTGGGGCGGGAGAGAATCGCGGGTTTGGCGCTGGGATCCGGTGAGGGGGGAGGCATTGTAAAGGGGGGCGAGAAAAGGCCGGGTCAATCGCTCGCTCATTCCGCATTCTCTCTCCATAGCCGAGGAGCGCGGCGGATTCGCAGCCTTTGCCTCTTTTGTTTGTTTATCCTCGCACCCCTCCCTCTGTCCTCCCGCCTCCTACCCAGTAGCGGGGGAGTGGAGGGGGGGAAAGGCCTGGGGGTGGACGGGGGTGACGTCGTCTCAAGAAACGAAGACGCAGTGGTTGTGGCGTTGTGGGTGAGGAAACAAGGGTGTCTGTGTGAGTGTATGTGTGGAGGATGGAAGAGGGTTTAGAATCGGTGGGAGGAGTGTCATGAGGGCTTGTGGCTAGCGTGTCCTCTCCGTCGTGTACAGGGTGATGCAAGGGATGGGAAGAGAGGAAAATAAAGGAGTTCAATCAACCTCTTCGGAGAATGGGGACTCCTTAATGGAAAGATATTCAAGAGGATGAAGGAGAAATTTTTCTCTCTGGGATAAAAAGAAATATCGGGAGTGAATCCCGTCGATTTTCTTTCTTTCACAAAAATCTGGCGAGGCCAAATGATCATCCGTGCAAAAAGATTACGTTCATGGAACTTGAGGAAAAATGTTTTGCTCGCGAATTTATTTGTTCATTTCCGCTAAGTATCAGTTTATCTAGAAGTACACTCAATAATGAAATAAGGGAGCGGCCGTCCCAGTTTCAGAACCAATATTTTTAACGTGAGATTTGTAAGAGAGCATCATCGATGTATTTCCAATAAAGGGTCTTATAAACAGATATTGCTTCGAGTTGGGACATCTATTAACATGTTTCCTGCTTCCTATCATTATCTGAGTATTTGCTCAGAAAGCAGTCTGCGCAGGTAGAAAATCGATGGTTTCAATCGGCTTCACATTATTTTTCTCATACTTGGACATGTAATCCGATAAGGGAGAGGCTACTGTATTCCTATCTATGAGGGTAGAAATTTCCCATGTTGTATCCAAACTACGTATGATGTTACACAGGTATTTTCTGAGCCACCAGTCACGACCACCAAAATTATCGCCGCCAATTAGGCGGGAGCCCCCCTTATAGTTTATAGCGGGTAAACCTCACAACCGAAGAGCAACTCCAATGCTTTTCCTAGTTTCACTTCGGAATTCAAATCCTTTTTTTTCGAGAATATTTAGGTAGCAATAATAACGTCTCGTGTTCACTAACTAGAATTCATTAAATAATATTCACATTTATTATTACGCCCAGCGATTTCAATAGAACTCATAGATACTATGGCAGGGTTTTGCACTAAGGATAAGAATGAAACTTTATGTAGACAGAAATATAATAAATCTAAATAATAATTTTTTCAATGAATAGAGAAATAATAACTATATAATATTTCTGTTAGCGCAAAGCCTGAATGGCACGTGGTTTAGGTTTCGACAGTCAACTTTATTTTAAGCAAGAAACTGGTTGAACGCTAGTGGAACGCTACATCCTCTGGTGGCCGTGAGGGTGTACTTTAATTTACGGAATAACAAAACTATTTTTTTCAAACTGTTTAAATCACTAATCTTGCACTATTTTGTGTTTTAAAAAATGTCCATTAATCAAATGCCTGTTATTGACTCTTTCTCTTTAAGTTTATTCCATGTATTTTTCCTCTATTTATACTTTGAGCAACGCGATTGGAATTCCTGGTGAGGGTCTATAATTGGTGGAATGTTTTTGCTTCTTTTATTTAAGCAGTCATCCGGAAATCCATTACATAGGTTATGTCGCTGCATGTTTCGCCGTCGTGTTACTTTTCATGAGCAACAAGTCGTTATTTTCGCAAAGTTTCCTTTTCCTTCGCCATTTTTTTAAAAGTTTGTTTTGGGAACCTCCCTCATGTCCCCCAGAGTAATTATCCCTACGTGCATCTTTCTTTCGGCCCATGGTTATACTATTACGTAGGAGATGGTTTAGGTGATCAACCTGCAAACAGACCACACTAAATAGATATTCGTTAAGTTACCTATGAAGTCGACTATTTTAAAATCTGTTTCACGCTCGCTCCTTTTCTTTTCACTACATCTCTTCTACCTTTAAAATATTTCATCACCGATATGCCGCGTCCCTTGATACTTATTTTGAAATTTCAGACCGTCTGGATTGATTCTTAAAATTCAGGAGGAAAGGACCTGTTAAAGGTTTGGTTTCCGTATTCTTCACGTTGAGGGAGATTTAAAAAACCGCCTTACAAGATAACTAGGGTTAATTTTTAAATTTAAATTAATATAGCGATGAATTTTCAATTCTAATATTACATTGTATTTATTCATACTTGCGTCTTGATGATCCTAATGGTAGAGTTTTCGGCAATTGACTTTCTTTACTGCTCTAGATCGACCTCTAACCTTATTGCTTTATTTCTTCATATTTTAAAAAGATTACATATCTCATTAAATGCTTGCGGTATTTCAATTTTGGTATTCCTTCGTAGAGTTCCCATACCTTTTTTCTTTCCACTAATGTCTTCATGAGATTTGTATGCCTTAGAAAATGTCCAATAAGTTCGTCTCTTCTAATATACAGTGTTTTTAATACAAATTAAGTAGGTTTTAAACCTTCGCAGTTGATTTACGTTTCGAGGACAGACAAGTCTCAATTAAGTATGATGGTAATTCTTCTTTATTCCTTTGATCTTCTTGCAAAGTTTCATAGGGCTTCGCAAAGTATGCTGCATCGGATGAAAGGAACTTGTCCCACCTTTTTCCAGTTTTTGGATACATACTCGTACTGGAACCCATTTTACACAAGTCCGTCAAAATCACCTCAGTAGCCTTCACCACAGATCAGTTGGTGAAAAATTCTTCCACAAAGCTATTTTTTCACATTAGATAACAGAAAATAATCATATGGGGATAGGTCAAGCCAATAGGAAAGACGAAGAATACATACATTTTCGCGGGATATTCAGCGTAAAAATATGCGCTCAGCAGCCGTGAACTACCGTGGTTCAGCATTTAGCCTACTGCTTTGAAAAGTGTTTCTTTTGCGATTGATACGACCTTTGAGAGCTTTCAAGACCACCATGCTCCTTTCACAGTTGTGTTTGTTGGTGCGGCATGCCGATCCTACATTTCTTGAATGACAAAAAAGTATATGCCCATAACTTTCCCAGAAGAAGCCACTACTTGGACTTTTTCTGTTGCTCATTATGCCGTAGATTTACACGCAGTGCTTCAATAATTAATCTCAGGATAAAAAAAATGTAGCCAGGTTCAATCCACATTGATAAACTGTGAAATAAATTCCTCATCTTCCTGCAACACCAACTTCAACTGCGAACAAACCTGGACGCGAACGCCCTGTTGTTCGTAAATGAGCAGTCTCGGAACCAACCACGCACAAACACGTCTCGTGCGCAATTTCTCTGTAACCAAGATAAGGATGTCATTCAATGGTATTATCATTATTTTAATAGTCCTCCAAACATTATTCTAAAATCTATTCCCAAAGTGGCAGCATTGGTGTTAATTTTTACTTCCGTAAATGCAGTGACTGAAGCTCCGGGTCCAACCTCCTTCGAAATTGATTGACTATTTATTTTAAACATTTTAAAACATCTTCTAACTGTATGACAGAGAAGAATTGACTCTCCATAAGCCTCCTGTATCATTTAATAGGCCTCGAATAACTAATTGTTCAGACGAAAGCTAAATTTCAATGCAGCTTATTTCTCGTCGCATGTGACCTTCACTGTTGGCGTAGGCGAAATGGATGTTTCAACCAGTCACAGCTGCCTCTGAAGCCATACCAGAGTCAAATCAATATAACTTATGCCACATATAAACTGAAGATTAAGTTAACGATATAACATTAAATTGTATTTTTACATACTAACTTTTGTGAAAAAAAATTTTGATCACTGTCATTGAACAGCCCTCGGATAACTTTCCTTGTTCTTCGTAGAACTTCTTCATCATCGATTACCTTCGTCCATACATTCTACATCATTTTTCTTTCACAACTAACTCTCATTGCTCTATGTGCTTTAATAATGAGTTTCCTCTCTACTCAGCTTGTATTGCTAGTTGTAGGGACATTTCCGCTAGATTTCCCTCTTTGCCTGACCTATGTTATGTTTCTATCTTCTTCCTTGCCTCTTACATCTCGGATAATCCTTCTTCTTAGGTTTCCTTCCTTCTATAATTTGTTCCAATTTTTACTCCTAACCTTGCCTTTTTTAAAAATTCCATTATTTTGGATTTTAATTTTAATTCGGTCTCAAGTCATACATGTATTTCTTCATTACATTTTCCATGGGGTTCATCGTCCTTGTCAGATCTTCTTTCCCAAAACGGCTTCGTCTCTTAAATACCTTTTATTTCTCAGCATACATAAATCGCTGAATTTAATTTTTTTAGCGTATTGATTTGGATGTAGAGAATATTGAAATCATGGGCGCCAAATTAAATTTCCATCCCACCATTTTACTGCCCACTATAGTAAACCTATTCCAGCAGCATTATCCATTTCCAAATTAAGGTGATGCATTTTTACTGAATTTTTTAATTTTTTTCTATGCAAAAATTCTATGTGTTCAAGGTTGTTTATGCGTGAATGGTATCACGCAAAGATAATGTCGTAGGGGCCGAGACGGCCTGGGGAGCTTTGAAATCATACCAGTGGATCAGTGGCGAAAGAGACATTTATTAACCCTCAGTTCCCATGGATTGGCATTGCCATCGTACTCACTTGTAGCGCGAGAGAGAGAGCGAGAGACTGGTACGCTGGGATGCACGAGCGGGCGGCGGTGGGCGCTGGGGAGAGTCGGCAGACGCGGTCACGGCAAGCGTATCCAAGTCGTCTGTCGAGGGGCGGTGGGGGCTGGAGAGAGTCGGCAGACGCGGTCACGGCAAGCGTATCCTAGTCGTCTGTCGAGGGGCCTTCGGATCGTCTTGCACGCAGTCACGGCGAGCGTAACTAAATCGTACAGGACGCGGTCACGGCAAGCGTAACCCGGCGAATCCTTGTGACCGCGGCAGTGCGTCCGTTTAAGTATGATTTTCGGGCCGACCCTTGCCCTCCGCCGTGCGCCATCCTGGTGCCATTCTGCACGGGACCTCCCCCACCACCCGTGTGCGTCAGGGCGGCCATTGCCCCCCTTATCTGCGCTAGTCATACCCCCGCTCTTCCTGGTATTGAAGACCGAATGAGTAGGAGCGGGTGGGTATCGGAATATCGAGGGGGTGTCTAGCATCCCCTCGACAATAACTATTGGTATACCTTTAGCAGGATGCGTCTTGAATGTTTTTCTTCTTCTTTTACTATAATTAACTCTAATTAAAATATTCAGAACCGGTAAAATAAAATCAGTTATTCAAACGCTTTTGCATTGTTTTTGCACAAATTTTAATCATAGGGATGATAAATTTAATTTTTAAGTACGCATGCATCAAGCTGCAGGAAATATCGCATTTCAGTTTACGTCATTTCCAGCTTGCGGTCTTCTATGCATTTATTTCTGGAGACTTGTCGTTCGCAAAGTTTTCATGGAAGCTTTATGTTTTACTCTTATTAAAGAGTGCTTTTGCATCCTTATCCACAGTGTCGTATCCCTAAGGTCTTTGCTAATTAGTTATTTTGTATTGTAAATTTTCTCCAAGCGTTAACTCCCTTTCTTCGTTTTTATTATTATTAGTTTAAAAAATACACGCCCAATTTTATGACTTTTTGCGGAGCTTTTTTGGAAGGGACTTCTTTCAGGAGGTTTTATAAGCCTCTTCAGCTTCTTCTATTTATAAGCTGTAAGCTCCATTGCATGGCATCCACTATGCGATTGCTTTTGTTAATTTTACAGCTAATTATATTTCTTATTACCTTACATATCTGCACTCCTTATTCGGGTTGTGTATTACGAGTGCTCGCAATGCATTTTCTACACTCCTCAATTATACCCAATACTTTCTCCATGATCCAAGGCATTCTCATAACTCCTGCTTTTCTTCCACCTTTCTCTTTGGCTGATTAGAGAATTTAGTTATATATATTTTTCCACCTATATCCTATTGATTTTTAATTATTTCCTCCTTCGTAGGCCTCGGGTAGAATGTTTTCAAATGTTAATCTGTGCTCTAATCAATCTATTCACTTCAAAACTAAGGTCATTCTGTTAGGTGAGCTCACTTAGTAATAAATCGAACCGAAATTAAACAATCTGGGTAGCGAGGCTAACTTCATTCCCTGTACCTGCTGATTCCCATAAATTCGTTACACGAAGAAAAACAAACGGCTTGATTTTTTAGGGTTTTCAGGATGTTTCCCTCATTTGAACCTGAGACTTTCCGATCAATAGCCTAACGTCCTTTCATATGGGTTATTACACTGGAAATACATAGTAGAGATTTCAAGTGTCCGCAAAAATTGCAGTATTTCCATCAATATTTCCCGTCCCTAAATGCATTAATCAATTGCATACATTGCATGAAAACATGTTCCTACCAGTTAGGTTCCCTCACGATTGGTATCCCACTTTAAGATGGGACCATGAAGCGTCTTAATATTCACTTACATACCTATAAAGTTAGAATGGCCCATTTTTACCTCAAATCCCTTCTAACTGAAAATAATACTGAGAGAACGTAATGGTGAAGTACTTGGCCAGTCATTTTACCTTCACATTTGCGAGGCAGAAATTTGGCCATAAATCTTCATTAGGTCAATTCTCTTCCCCAACGTGAAAAATAGCTCTAATGGTTTCAACGAACCGACGTAATTTTCAAGAGGTTTTTAGACTTTTCAGACCGTTGAATATTTTATGTACGTTCCTGTGTTCGTCTTTTATATGTACTACTCTAGTGTTTCACATAGGTCCATTGTGTGACCGCGGCCTTAAGCCTTTCCAGCTGCCAAGGCTAATAAGGGTGTTTTTTTGCTCTTTAGTCTTTTTCCTTATTTCTTTTTCCATATGAATGGACATGTGTTCGCCATTTGGCGGTTTTTCGTGTTTGAATGCGTATATGACCAATGTGGCTCCTTTACTTCTTCTGGCTATGCGTGCCTCGAAACGCAATATTCCTATCCTTTATGAAGTTGTATGATTGCTTTCCTTACTGCCTTTTCCTTTTGCCATTGTCTACTTTTGGTGGGTGAAACAGCTCCCTAACGCCATCTTCTGACCAAAGAATAGGGACACTTAGTCGCACAAACCCCCCGCAGAGTTCAATGTAGTTTAAGTTTCCTATATGGCTCAACAGTTAAGAGCATTGGCCTGGCAAGTCGAAGATCTGTGGTTCAACTCCCGGCCAAGGAAACATTTTTGAGCTTGTTATCTGCTCGACACTACCTTCCCTACCGTTCCTGTGTTCGTCTTTTAGGTGTGTTCCTATCCCTTTTCCTTATTTCTATTTCCATTTGAATGGGTGTGTGCTCACCATTTTGCGGGTTTTCGTGTTTGAATGTACTTTTATATACATACATATATATATATATATATATATATATATATATATATATATATATATATATATATATATATGTATGCATATATATAATGAAGTAATCTACATTATGTATTTGTATAGAAACTATATATGCGTATAAAAGAAATGAATTAGGTCAAGTAAGATCAAGTCCACGCGACAATGTACAAAATGGCTATTCGGAGAAGATACTGGAATGTGTTCCTCTTAGGTAAAGTTAGTAGCTACGGCTACGATGAGAAGAACCGATGCAAAAGTCAATCCTCTCCTTGTCATGTCTCAAAATCTTGATCGTCGGGCTAATTTTGCACAGGCCTTGGGATCTCTGAGCTGTGATTCTACCAGACGGGACTAACGAGGCCCCTGGCTCCGGGAATGCCGGTGTTCACTTTCCTCTGCCACGAGGAAAGCGATCCGCGGGACCCCCAAAAATAGTGCCACTTGAGGTTTAGCTACAGCTTGCCTCAGATAGCATTATTTTGCTCCTGAGCCAGCACGTGGAGTCCACTCCTTTATACTCCTTATACCTTTGTTCCCTCCTCTCATGAACCGATACTGAGGTAAGCTAACGCAGGTACTCGGTGGATCATGGGTAATCACCTACGAGGTGGTCTTAAAATTATTATAAGTATGCACACAATGGTTGGAAAGGGTCATTAAAAGTCTACCTTCAATGGAAAGATTGTTAATGATGATTCATCCTGAAGCATCAAAATTATATTTTCTATTGTTGGCAAGCAAGTTGAGCAACAAACTAATTACAATGAGCATAGCATAACATTTTAACTTTAAGAATTGAAAAATGGATACTGCGATGCACCTAAAACTCCATGGAATTCGTTTACGCGCGCAAGAATTTCCTTTGCGGACCAATATAACTGTTACATATTTTTGGACTCAAGGGTAGTCACAATAAGTTCCAGTAACTATCTATTTCATTGTTTCTCAAGAGAAAGTTTTAGTCCTACATCTTATGGAAGAAAAATACGAAAATTATGGATGAATACATGATTATAGACAATTAAATATACAAATAATGGCATATTAAAGCTATCATCTCATTGGGCAATTTGATGAAAAATATTGAATTTAGACGGTAAAAAGCCAGAAACACAAATCTATTTGGGTAGTCGCCGAAATAATTTATTGCTGTGTTCATAAATCAAGGCTTGCTCATGTTAATAAATAGCTATTCTACAAGATCAACTGTACCAAAAAAAATATTACTCATTATTGCTTCATCTTCTCACCTTCGTAGCAATTGAGGCCGCGATGGAAATCTCATTAAAGAAGCTAGGATGATAACTTCGATAACGGAAGGGAAGGCAGTTAAGTTTAGAGGAAAAACATAATTGAGATGGCGACCCTTAGGAGTGTGGTAAAGATAAAGCCTTCTAGAAATATTAAATATGTTATTATTTTAGTGTTAACTCCATATTTAACATTGCAAGAAAATAACCTACTTGGAAACTTCGACACTGAGAAATAATGTAACAAGGAGCAAGATTTGAAGCAATAAGTGGAAAGGGAGGATTTAACGAACTCGTATTGGATTTGATAACCAGATTATGGACAAGCAAAACAATGGGGGATGACTGAAAATGGTTATGACGTAAATGAAAGTTTCTGAAGTATAGTTAAATACAAAAGGTAGCAATAAAAAAGGGTAAGATATCAGCAGTTTATCTCACTTAGGATAAATAAAGGTTATCAGAAACTTGCGCAAAGTTAGAAAATGTTTAGAAAATTTTGTAGTTTATCCTAATGTTCTACGTTAAGTGAAACAAGTATCCTAAGGAACACCAACAGTTAATTGAAATGTGCCGACTTGCTGAATGAATGAATTAATGTTTTTATCAAGAGTACAGTTTAGTTGCGATTTTTCGCCCTAGCTTCCACAGAAATTGAATGGAAGATAAAAGTAAATATCTCTCTACCATGTGAACTAGTTTGCTTGTAGGAGTTGTTTGCCGGTAAACCCTTTCCTAGATCATGGACCCTTAGCGGCCAGTTCGACACCTAATCACTAAACTCATCTAAATATTATCTAAATATAATCTAAATATTATCTAAACTCATCTAAATATTAATAACAGAGTAATATAACGGAGAAAATCCACGATTAGTTTTCCTACCAACTGTTTAAAATCGAAAGTGTTACGAATTAACAGGTAGGGGTCTCATCAACTGACAATTTGCAACGGAAATATTTTGCAATTAGAGTTGCCTAGCAAATTATTTCGAAAACCTTCGTCTCGAAAACCATATATGTAAAAGAAGATTATATTTTTCTCTAACACCTCCGAAAAGAACATCGCCGAAAATAATTTTCTTCGCGCCATCGTCTCCTTACGTGAAGTCAGACCTTTGTGTAAGTAGCTCATTTGTGTGATTCACTTTAATGGCGCACAAAAATAATATTTTAATTAATTGTAATAAATAACCTTATTATTACTATATTGACTAGTATTATTATGAATCAAAAATATAAATTTTGACGGACGTTGAGGTAGAACATATTTATAATATGAAAAATTATCATCTATTGAAGGAATCAAAAGGTATGAGCCTTGAAAATTTATTATAATGCCGGTAGTGAAATATACTTTAATTTACCGTAATGAGAAGACTTAGAGGAAACTACGAGGGGTTTATCAAGAAAAAATTATAATTTGGTATGGACGTTAATAAAAAGCCGCCCTGCATTGTCAGTTTGGTCACGCTCGCGATTCCGCGTATAAGTGCACCACAGCAGAGCAGGTAGGCAGTTATGATAATGAGGCTCATCATTGTTCTCTCGCAGAAAAAAACGACGTCAAGCATTATGAAACGGATTCACAGATACTTGAGAAGTCAGGATTAAAAAAAAAGATAGTTGTCAAAACTGTTTTTTTAACTACCCACAGATCCTGGAGGGATTAACACGTTGGCAAAATTAATGTGTGTATGCTGAATGTCTATCTTTTCTCCTTTATTTCAATCTTTAATTTATAAAATTAACAGGAATTAAATCTTGTAGGAAATTAATATGAGACGTACAAACTGCGAATCTTAAAACAACAGTTATTACTGGAAGCAAAGATAACAATTAAAGTGTAATACCTGGTGTGGAGTGTTAATATAAGTTCATAAATATCCGGAGTTTTTTGATAACAAAATGCTTTTGATAAAAATTCGATGACACTTATGAATTACATACAGTATTATTGAGAGATATTTTAATGCAACCAAATTTATGGATACCTTTACTACGACGCAGTGGTTGTAATTTTGATTTTCGCAAAACCGAATGATTTAGTATAATTTGAGGGGAAGCGGAAGTTATCATCCCTTCGTCGGCATATCTTTGTTTCTATTCGCAGGACAATTTTATTGGAAATGCGTACTTTATACCATTTTATCTTCCACTTTACTTTGCCGTGATGGTTAAATTTCGTTGTTATTTAATGACTTAATATGGAAATTATAAAAACGGAAGTTTCATAATGATGACAACAGCTGATCAAATGTTAGCGACAATTGTGGTTTGAGTACAGGACTTAACCTTGAGCGCACTAGGATTTTTTTGAAAAGTGGGCGATCCTCTTTTTAGGTAACTATTTCTTAAAAATGCTGAGTTCTTGGCAGCAAAATTATTTCCGCGTCCTCATGTTTAGCACATAATTACCTATGGGAGGCCTTATACTATCCCTATCCCTAATAATGCTGTCAAATGAACCTCAGAAAGTTATTCAAACAGGTAAACCTGCATATTGAATACTTTGGGGAATTTATAATAACGTGGTGTAATTTTTCTACCTCGAATACGAAGATTCATCCACGACGGAAAACAGTTTTTTTATTGACCAATAGAAGATACATTACAAATAGGCGATGAGTCGGGTGGCGACGACAGAATCGACTTATTGATATGTTCACGCGAAGAGATGGTTTTAGTGATAGAAAAAATGGATATATTTGGAGTCATTATTGGGTAAAAGTAAAAGTTTCTGAGAAAATATTCAAAAGAATCCAGCGAATAAAATACAGCTTTTCGAAGGCGATCTGAGCCCGTCTCAAGACAAGCGGCGTTGACTTTTACCCCCTCGGTGAATTTTGATCTTCGCTTTCACTCGGTTATTTCACTCTGGACCGTTATTACCCAAACAGTCTCCCGTGGTTCGCATACCCGTGCCCGCTCCCCCCTCGATCCAGGTCACCCACCCACCCGAGCGAAGAGAAGCAATCTCCTACGCGTAAACAAATAAGAAAATAAAACCAAGAGGAGGCGGCGAGTGGGATTGGCGTTTTGTAAGGGGAGGGAGATGTGCCACACATCCTCGCCACGCCCTCGCCGTTAATCACAATTACTCCTGGAATTCCGACGGAGGAGAAAATTCGAAAAGAAATCCTAAAGGTAGGGAGGGAGGGAGGAGAGGAGCGGTGAGATAATCCTCCTCTTTCCCTCAATCGATTGTCGTGGGAGTAAAAAATATAAGTCTTAAGCTGAAGCAAATCAGCTGAGTTAGGAAGGAATGCAGAGAGCGGAATGGGGACGCAGGGGATGGGGTGGGAAGAGATAGAATTGTTCGAAGTGAGGAGGGAGAGGGAAAAGACGGGAGCTCGACCCATTCTTTAAAGTGAGTAATTTCGTGGTCGTTGTCCGAGGGGCGGGGGACTGGAAGAGAGAGAGATAGAGAGACGTCTGCTGCGAGGGTGTGATAGGGAGTGGGGGAGGTGTGCGGAGATAGAGAGAACACGGGTTATCTGTTGGGTTGGGAGAGTTTAAGGTGGAAGAGGCCGAATACCGAGCGGGGGACTAGTTGTTGGGAGGTTGGAAGGGGGAAGGAGGAGGTATGGGGGTTTGGGATAGGGGGAATTGGGATCGTTGGGGTGCAAGGAATTGTACGATAGAGGAGATTACAGGTGAGAAGGTAAGGGAGAAAGGGGAAAAAGGCGGCCCCGGCGGCGAGGACTTTGGTAGAAATTGAAGCGATACGGGATACATCGAATCTACGCCCGAAGAATGATGAAAATTGTGCGGAAGGCAGAAATGGAAAAGTAAGAGGGACAAAATGATAAAGAACTCAACCGGGGAGAATTGATGCCCGGGACTGGGGTCATTTGAACAGTTGGAAATGTATCAAAGCGCGAAGAAGGGTGACCAAATGAAAGAAAATATGAGGGGACGTGCAGGTAGAAATACAGACGGGAAAAAGAATTCACAAGAATATTCGATAGAAAATTCTTATTCGTATATCTTCAAGCCTTATAAGTATATCAGTCAAAATATCCAATACTATTATATAACCGACGTAATAAACACTTTAAAACTGCCTGCATTCTGTATAGATTCACTTTAAAGGTAGGTTCACACCTCTAAAGTAGTTTTTGAGAACTATTTCTTCAGCCATTCGTCCTACACGTTCTTTCCATCTATTTCTGAATTTTTGCATCGTATCGTCGACGCAGTGTAGGTAGAGTTCTTAATTTTTATAGGTATTTATTTTTATGCCCATTCGCATAGAGTTAGCAGATCTTAACCTTAGATGTTTGTATCTTCGTTTACTTGCTATCACCGAAACAAATATGGAAATGTATAGCGTGAGAGACAAACGATCTCTGTAACGATATCTGGAATAGAAAACAAAAAGCAAAATAAGGCCAGCCTAAATAGCTCAGAAACAACTGAGAACTTCATCAGGGTAACAGCACAAAACAGCTCACTTCCCTCGACAAACGACCTTATCGTGGACTCGTATTTTGTGAAAAAAATACGGAAGATGAGGAAAAATAAGTATGCGGGACCGTATGATATATCGATTGACATTCTAAAACTGGGCGATACCGCAATAGCTTTGTACCTGAGTCATCTATTCAAAGTAACTTTAAATAATTATGCCTTGCCTAATGATTGGAAAAAAACAAACATTACACGAATTTTTAAGAAAGGGGATAAAAAACGGCCAAGATATTATAGACCCGTAAGTATAACATCAGTTGTTTGCAAAATAATGGAAAAAAGAATCGCTAACTACATTCGGGAATGGTGGACAAGAGATAGATGGCTATTCAAATAACAACATGGGTTTAGAACGAGATACTCATGCAAAACGCAGCTTTTGGGATTAAGCCAATACATATGTCGGTGACGCAAAGATGAAGGAAAGATGTTGATGCGGTAATCGTTGATTTTTAGGCAGCTTTCAACCGAGTACCTCACGATAAATTATTGTTAAAGCTGGATTCATTACCATTGGATTTGAGGGTAAAACAATGGATAAAAAATTTTCTTCGAGGCAGAATTCAAAAAGTAAAATTAGGGGATGCATTTTCAAATGAGGCGAGCGTTTTAGCAGGAGTTCCACAGGGCAGTGTTCTAGGGCCATTACTCTTCCTAATTTACGTAAACGATCTACCAAATAATTTACTTTCCCAAGCACGATTCTTAGCTAATGATTGCATTATATACAGACGGGTAGAGCATGTAAATGACCACGTAATACTACAAAATGACAGCGATCGCCTTGGTGACTGGGTTACAAATGAAAATATGGGCATTAATGTTAGTAATAGAAGGCATGTATATTTTTCAAACAAAAAGAATGCACAAAAGGATATTTACGCCCTCTTAGGAAAATAACCCAATGTAGTAATCATTGCAAATATTTAGGCGTTTACTTAACTAGGAATCTTGGGTGGGAAGTCCAAGGAGATAATGTGACACATAAGGCATTTAAAGTCCTTCATTGGGTAATGAGAAATTTAAAAGGAAGTAGCGTAGCCACGAAAGAAAAAGCATATAAGGTACTGCTTAGCCCTATCCTAGAATACTCGTCCATAGTATGGGATCTATATGAGGTGGAGCATATTAAAAATATAGAAAAAGTTCAAAGAAAGGCAGCAAGATATGTACACGTAAGGCACAAAAGAACAAGTAGTGTCACGGAAAGGTTGTATATGCTGAATTGAAAAATAGAATAAAAAGGAGTAGGTAAGGCACGATGTATAGAATTGTTAAAAATGACGAAGCATGGAAAGATTTATGGAAAGAGATAGAAATACCAAAATTTAAGGGCAAAATGACCACAGTTTTAAAATAAAAATAAGAACACAAAAACAAATAAGAAAAAACAATCTTTTTTAAACAGAACTATGGTAGAATGGAACCAAATTTTGAAGTGCCAAGTGCAGATCAGGTGAGAGAGAATGTAGGGAGGACGTTGGACAAGGAGAGGAGAGAAAGGCATGGGGGAATTGGGACAGAGAACGGAGAGCCTGAATGAATGGAAGAGTCGAAGACACTATCAGATATCGGGAAAGAGAAGGCAAGACGACAATCTAATTCTTAGCCCCGGCGAATTGAATTGAATCAGCTAGGAGTCGCGTTCGAGACGCATTTAAGACTATACGGTTGGAAAGATGGGAAGGAGGGGAGTGGAATAATACATGAACAACTATTAGGGAGGTAGTATCGCAGGAATGACCACAAACTATGCCACTCGGCGGAGGAAGAAGAAATTTCAACCTGGACCTTCACATTGAAAGCCCACGCAGAAAATTGCGTAGGGTATCGCAAATGGTTCGGGGGCAGCAAGTGAAAGAGGGCGAGGAATGACGGAAGAAAGCACCAGGAATGGTAGAAGGAAAAAAGATCTATTGATGAAGGCAAACGAGTGGATGAATGAAAAACTGAAGGATGCTAGACAAAATGAAGTAATAAGGAGTCAGATCATTTGAAATAAACCAGAAGGGGATGAAAAAACTGAGAGAAATAAAAATATACAAGAGACATTACTTAGGATGGGATTGAAGTCAGCTGCGATGGTAATACTGACAATAAAATGCTTGGTGTGAGCGGAAATAATCTTAAGGAAGAAATACACAAAAAAACTCTTGAGAAGAATTTAAAGAACTCCTAAGTACTTGAATATTCCAGCTAGCACGTTATGTAGTAATTAAAAGTCACTTAAAAATATTCCACGTAGTTTATGGCTTACTTAACTGGTTAATTGGTCCTCTAATCTTCCCTCATTACGGCAATAATTCCTATTTATAACAGAGCCAGGACAATATATCGGTGGAGTGATAAACAAGAATACCCAGGTAGGCCCAAGTGACTTTTCAACTCCTTGACGGATGGGCTCACTAGGGCGAAATTACGATCGCGCGGTTCCTTCTCCCACTAGGGAAGAGTGTACGAGGAAGAGAGCAGGACACCAGCCAGTGAAATGTGGTGGCGTGGGGGAGGGGGCGTGTGTGGTGAAGGGATGGTACGGAAGAGGGCGGAGACGGGATAGAGGAGAGAGGGGGTGAGATGGCAATGAGGGAGTAGGGGGGTAGCGAATCACTCCGGACGACCGAGAGTGAGGAGACGGGCAGGTGGGAGGGAGGGATCTGGGAGGATGGGTGAGGAGAGAGGACTGAGATAGTGAGGGAGGGAGTTGGAAAGGGGGATTGGAGAGGCGTGGGACTGGAGCTGTGCCTGTAGGTGTATGTGTTGGCGTTTGCGTGTGTGTGTTGGTAACGGGTGGGGGGGTGTTCGGATGGGATGGGAGAGAGAGAGAGAGGATTGTCGACGGCGGCTGGTTGGACGACGGTGGGATCTTGCGTGGATCTTTGCGGGGGAGTGTTCCGCCGGAGTTGGCGCGCGTAAAAAAGGATGGGGAGAAGGGTGATGGGGGTCGGGAAGGCAACAAGGGTTTCGGGAGTGAGAACGTTGGGGCTGGGGAGGAGGAATCGTCGGAACAAAGGGGAGGGGGCATGGAGGATGGTGGTGGATTCTCGCCGACCGGGGGAAGGGTCGGGGGTGTGTGGGTGGGTGGGGGTAGAAATGGAAAGGAGAGGGGGTCCATCGCGACCCCTTCTTCTCTTCCTATGCTCCTCCACCCTTCTTCTCCCTCCCCTCACTCTCTCCAGAGCCGCTATAAAGAGGGCTCCCTGCACCCATTTGAGCAACAGAACACACTTTGGAGGCTCTCGAAGCGCATCTTCACCTTCCGGCCCTCGCTGTTGACATCCCCAGGAAGGAAGCTACACACGTTTCCCGCTCTCTTCATACAGCCGCACGAGGTCAAATTCCTCGCAGATTCTCTTCTGGTGTCCTGCCCGGCTGGCTATCCATCCCGCGATTATTCCTCCGAAGGGAAGAACCACATTCGCGGTGAGTTTTCGCTGGGTTTTCAGAGGACTTACAAAATCATTTTGAGGATTCGTCGGCTCATAGGATTTAAAAAATAGGTTATATAACTATTCTCAACTTTCTGTTTGTCAGTTGATCAGAGAACCATCCATTTTTTTATCCACTTTTCACGCATTAGTTTAAAATAAAGGCAAGTAAACATTCCTCATTGGCGAAGTGAAAGCCTTTAAAATAATAGTGGAGGGAAATAGCTCGATAAGCAATATTTTGTCAATTGAAATCGCGCTATGGTAAGAAATTGATGCTCATTGTTTTTTTAGTATTATTCAGATAAGATGCAATAATTTTTTAAGGTTATCAACTTGAAATTGGAAGTATAGCAACTTAGCGTCAAATTTAAGTTCTAGTATCTAAGAGGCAGAGGGAGCATGATGCAAAGGTGTTAAATATGAGTGATCATAGCAGTAAATTACGTAATGTGGGTAACTGATTTGATTCCTCGTCCAACATTTTAACTTGAAGGTTTTCCTTAGAGATATTGGAGCTAGATTCTCCGAATTTTTATAAAAAATAAGTTAATATTAAGGTGAATTGAACGATAAAATAAGCTTGAACCCATATTTATTCTTGTTTTCGCTGTATTTCGTTCAGTTCGGATCAGGATGTTTGATAAACCATAGGTTATTTTTTTATCTAAAGCACTATAAATGATTTAATAATGAGATTTACTTCTTCAGTGTTATTATTTTTGTAAATTCGACCAGTAACTTAGTTAAATGCTAGCCTGCTTAATCACCTCTAGCTGATTATCATTTAATTCACGCACTTTTCATCCCAAGGTCTGATGTTGTTCTCTGCAAGTCATTCTAAACGAATAATCAGAGAAAATTTACTTCAAAGTAAATTTTACGTTCCGTAAAGGTAAAATTGCTATTCAAGGCATTTCCGAATGCTTTTTCTCCTTATTTAGAAAAGTGTCATTTTTTATGTATCACCAAACAGTGAAAAACAGTTGAATAATTCATCGCTTTTCCGATGAAAGAAACTCGGCACTGGGGAATAACAAGTAAGGGTTAACTTCATGGTCCTTAAGAGACGTATAGCCATTTACTACTTCACGAAGTAATGGAACTACGGAATGGGAGTGATTAAGTTTCTAATTGCACTGCCAGTGTTGTGACACTAATTTAATTCATTCGCGACGCAGTGTTCCTTTCCTTCGTGCGGAGGGGAAGGTCGGGTGTAAAAAAAAATACGTAAACGATCCCGCAATTAAGAGGGGACGCATAGGGGCAAAAAAATGCGCATCCTCCACCGATATTTACGGAAAGCGGGACACAGAAAACAAAATGATAAAAGGATTCTCTTTTGTCTTTTCGCCAGATTTTTTTATGGAAGGGGTAAAAATTGAGGATAACAGGTCGCCAAAAAAGTCGGTTTATGGATTATTTATAAGGTATGCATGGATATCAAGTCGTAACAACGCACGGATAAAGCGATTCTCAAATCATTCATTCCTCCTCGTAACTTCATTCTGGAGAGCCTTAAAAGGAAGTAAATTATGCATTGAAAAAAAAACATGAACGGAGTCTCGAATAAAACCGCCTACTCCTCCACAGCCGGTCTTATCCCATCCCGCTCGGATTCAAGAATGGCGACATTGTCACCGATTTTCCGTTTCCTCCGTTTCTTTTTTTATTTCCCTCCTCATCCGGAGAGACAACGCGAAAATTTTGGTTTCAGGGAACGTATTTTTTCGTCAAGTGGGAGGGATGGCATGTTGTGGGGTGGTGAGGGAGGTAAGCGGAAGAGTCGTGGACGGGACAAGGTGAAGTTGAGAAACATGAGAAGGGAAGAAGTGAAGAATATCCGTGCGAAGGTGGGGGGCTGATCGATTACTTTGATATCTCCAGAGGAGAAACATTCACCTTATATATATATATATATATATATATATATATATATATATATATATATATATATATAGGTATAGGTATAGTACTCGCTGAGCGTCCTCTTCTTTAACTTTGAGATGGAAAAACTTTGCGGAGTTGCCAAGTTAGTTGGTTTCGCCGCTTAAATATGCGGAGACATGCATGGTAAATCCCTAGGTGGAATTGATTCCTGTTTTCTTGCTTTTTTTTAAGAGATTGAAGGGAGTTAGAAGAAAGGGTTGATTAAGAACATGTTGAGGCTCATGCCTTTCAATTAAAGAAGCTTTAATACCCTCAATGCTTCCCCTATTCAAGTATTTTTAGTGATTTGGCTAATATATCAGTTGATTTAGCCATTTCGGTTAAAGGCAAGGAGGATTGAATGGATTATCACCCAATAATGAGGAAGAGTTACTTTGATTCGAGCTGATGGATAATATAATACCATACAGTCCGAATCTGTTCCTTTGGTTGAAAATATGACATTAGGGAACATAATTTAGAGTCACTTTATAGTTTACTCATCTGTTGTTCACTTCCCTGAGAATTGCTTATTTTCACTTCAGTAGAAAAAGATCAAACAAAATAAACAAGAAAATTACATGAGATATTCCTAAGCTTCATTTGAAATGATGTTCAATTCAATTAATGTTGATTGAAAAGAGCATTTGTGCCTGCAAATCCCATAAAAAAAATGGAAGAAGGCCGTAAAGAGGGAAACGCTTTTAAAAGCGTTAGTTCTTCCCCCGTTTGATATTGTGATCGCAAACTGTGCGAAGGGAAAAAAAATGCTAGAAGTCATCTCTTCCGCAGTCTATCTCTCTTATTTCGTCACTAATATCTGACCTGCCGGGATGCGGCGAAGGGATTGGATTTCCTCGATTTCGCCAGAAAATCGAAAATGAAAATAAATGGGAAAGTAGCTACGACCAATCTCTCGTGAAAGGGGAGATAGATACACGAAGAAACTAAATCTCGGAATGGGAAGCATTTGATCATAACATTTCCAATTTTAGCCCCTCAATCGTGATAAATAATATGACGAGAAATTTAGGAGAGCTCATGTGACGTAAAGATTGTATCCTATAGCATATACAACCTTACGTTCATATGTGACTTAATGATTGCCTGCATTGAGATAATATTATTTAGTAGTCTGTAGTAAAAGATGTTTCCGATGGAGGTACACTTAATATCCTTACACTTTCTGGATTCGTCTTTCGCGGTAAATATTTACATTAAGATACATTTAGTGCTGGATGATATATGTACAGGCCATAAGAAATGCCTAGATAGATAAATCCACACTTCAATGTGGATACGTTTTTAGTTTATGAGAGTAATAGTCCATTCAAAACTCTTCAGTCGGTTTTCAATGGAAGTTTGCGATACGTTGAGAGCAATTACCAGTAACTTTACAAGACACCCATACATCATAAAATCCTGAACTAATTCATTGTTTCTTTAAAGACAACGTTGCCAATAACTAGCAGTCATCTTAAGTTATACTTCCTTTCATCACATAACGAAATTTGTATGTCATTAATACGTGATTTCATTTTAATTTAATCTTGCTTCCAAAAATGGGCGTTTTAACTACCCTAACTCCAATGGACAAACATACGTCCGAATCTCTCATTTTTTAAAAAATCACTCGGCAAGACGCACTTTTACATAGGACTGCGGTCGTTTTCCAACGCAGAGTATGAAAAGTCAAAGAAAAATTGGATGCGGCAACAATTTAAAAATACACATTCACAAGTCGATTAATATATAAAAACAGTAATGTCTCTAACAGCTTCGTTTTCCTAAAAAACACGCCTTGTTGAACAGAGCCATTGTATTGTGCAAAAGGAAGTTTTGATGGCAAAGTTGTGATCAGAATTAAAATTGTATTGATATTGACTTAGCATGTGGGCGTCTATTTCTATTGATCCCTTTTGTCCGATCACAAATTTCTCCACCAGATGGTTTCTGGACCCATGGCACAGTGGGAGAGCGCCGCCAAACACCTGTTGGTTGCGACGCTCCTCATCTCCGGCCTGGCGGAGTGCTTGGTCATCCCAATGGGCAACGGCGACGGCAACGGCGTGGCTTCCTCGGGCGTAGCTGCAGACCAAGGAGGAAACGGATACCCATACGTATACGCCCTCACGGCTCAGTGCATGAATGCCCCGTTGGACGAGATGCCACCCAGGTTAAGGAGGCTCTGTGCAGCCCTTGCCACGATCTCTAACCTGTCCAGCGGCGTGGAGAAATTTTACATTGACGACAAGGGTAAGGGACCCGAAAGGGACAAAAGAAGTGGAGATGGTGATGCCTGACAATAGCAACTCCCAATAATTTTTCATTTTATTATCAACTGTCACATGGATATAATTACATTAACCTTCCAAGCACTGCCAGCTGTTAAGAGTGACTATGGCCTTTAATCATTAAAAGATCTGGGTTTTTAACGTGACCGTGTCAATTAATTTCTGGATTCCTTATCAATGAAGTTGATCTCAAAGGAATACAAATTGAGACCTAAGTGCCGATAAATTCTTTTCTTTGCGTCTAATGAATATCAAAGTTTAACACATTTAAGAATTATTAATAAAATATCACGTTAAGTACGCTAAAACAGGGCTTCGGCGAAGCCCCGATTTGAAGGGAGGCTTTTGCTTTCACTTAATGGTATGTGAAGGATTGAAGTTTGAAGCTGAATTAGGATGAAATTGAAATTTTCCATTCAAAATTAAAAGAAACGCTGAAACACGTTATTTTTTATTTTAATACTCTCATTCTAATAAATTGTCTTCATGATGTTAACCAAAACTATAAAACTGAAATAATACCTTACTGCTTTGAGTGTTAAAAACGTATATTACTAGTTGAAATTCACACGATCATATTGAGTAGCTTCAGGCGTGATGTGGTGAAAGTCGAACATAGTGAATAACTGATGATGATGTAATACATCGAAACCCGGTCGTAAAATAAAAAAAACAATTATCAAGTGGAAAAGTGCTTCGATCAGTTATTCATCACACGATCATATTAATATCAGATTTCAAGTCTGTAATAATTAAAACAATTTCAACATATATCAAAAAATAAAATTCCTGGAATATCAGAAAAAAACGAGCCGTGAAGTTTGCCGGAAAGTATGCGGGAATAACTTACTAAGTATACGTATTTTTGAGCCTTAAACACATAAATTCAGTCTGACTAAATGTTATATTGATAGAATTGAGCTCTTACGGCTAATAGTATGAAATAAATGAAAAACTCCGATAGCCGTAAACAGTTTACCTTTCTAAACAAAGTACAAATGAGATTAGTTGGCTAACGCCACAAGTCAGAAAGGGGTAAAGAGTAAAAAGGAAAGGGATAAGAAAGGTAAATACGAATGCGCGTATTACGGCCACAAAGTAGCCCTCTTCAGCGTACTGAAGGGTAATCGTCACGACAACTCAAGTCGAAGTGAGCTAACTAAATGTTACTCAACTACGATTAGAAAACAAGTTAAAAGGTAAACGTGAACACTTATGTATTTGTAATATTTTATCAAATTTCCGGTTAAGCTTGACAATTTTGGAAGCTGAAGTGAGTAGTATTTATTACAAAAATCTTTGAAATGTTGAATTCGATGCTAAGATGAACTAAACACAATAATAAAAATCAGGAATGTTTACCTTTAATTTAAGATTAAAATCTGATATTTTCGCACCGCCAGTCTAAATAAGATTGGGTTCAAATCATGGTCCACTTATGCATGCACGCAAAATCCCATTTTTAAACTCGTGAATCATTCCTTCCTTCATTATTTTACCTTTTCTCGTTACAGCAATGCGAGACAACGGCGCACTCCTCGACAGCGGAGTGAAGCGACAAGACGTTGACCATGTGTTTCTAAGGTTCGGCCGCAGTCGTTAAAATATGTTTGTAAATTATGAGTGCAGATTCCAAATTACGCTTTTTTTCATTGCCCCAACCCTAAAATTTTGGATGCCAGAGGAGGATGAGAAGATTAAAGGCCATCAAAATTGCTGACGGAAAGAGGATCTTCGGAGAGAAGTAGAACTCATAAGTAGCCATAAATACCATCTCCAACTAAATTTCCTCCTCAACTCAGGTCAGCGGCTGTAATAAAAATGTCTAATTCTTGCAAATCAAAAATTATCTTGAAGGCACATGCATACGAAATTGTAATAATGGTGGAATATCATTGTGTTGAGACCTTTAACCATTCCATGATAATATAACCATGTCAAATAAGTGTGTTCAATACATGAGTATTAAAAAAAGAATCTAAACCCATTTGTATGATTTAAATGTGTGGATGATAAAATTTGTGCACTTTATAATTCAGGAAAATGACTTTCAATAACTCAATCAAAACGATTATTATCATGTGGTATTATTCAAACCATTTTCAATTAGTGCAAAAATAATAATATTTTCTTGAGTTTTGATCCGACCGAGCCACACTGATACAGAAACGAGTAATTTATCTCAAAGATTAAAAAACTATGATTTACTCAATTGATGATTAACCGATCAACTAGGCTGGCCAACTTGTCTCAAATACGCATACGTAAAACGTTAGTATTAATATAAATTTATCCGAAGAGGCTTGTATGAATGTGTATAAATGAATGTATTATAATGAAATAAAAATACAATAAAACATTGAACGCAACTGATGACATTTTAAGCTTGCTTGCCAAAAACTTCCTAAAAAATTCTTCGATGAACATTACATTACTATCACTACTTCGAAGAACTAATTAATTCATCTCAATTCATGGAAATCCTAAAGTAGACGTTCGACGTAGGAATTGTAAGAGCCAGCGGAAACTGTCATTGCGTGATTTCTAAATTTATGAAAAACTAAGAACCCTACTTCAGCAAACCTACAGGAGCATTCCACATCAGCTGTGAATATTAATTCTTTGAGGTGTCATCAGTTTTAAAGTTTGTGAACTTTTCTATAAAAAAACATCTGAAGAACACAAAAATTTGTTGGAATTTAAATTAACTATGCGGATTCGAGCAAAAAATTTATGAATGTGCTAGCCATATGAAATAGTGTATGCCATTGTATTTTTGTTTCCATTGTTATCAAATTACAAGACAAATTTCCGTCATACCTTATGTGGACATGGAACACTATGCATTTACAATCACAAAGTTATCATGATGAAGAGAAGATTATTTCGTGTCTGGGTTTTTGGAAACGAAAATACTTCACTCTTACCACCTGATTTTCTCCAAAGCCACACCTTTCCTCCACATATCGTTAAAATCAACTCCTCTCTTTTCAATAGTGGACCACTATTGCATCCCAAAGGTTCATTTATAACCCAGGCGTACTCCTAAAACTATAGCACTCTCTCGGACACCCTCTGATCGGGGATTAAAACCTTGCTATGACATCGAGATGGCGAGGGAGAAGGACGAGACGAAAATAGAAGAAAGAAAGGATGGAGCCAGGACGGGACCACTCATTTCAATCCATAAAAAGGTAAAATGAAACAGCTGACACCATAAGTAGCTCTTTCCGCGCGGTGAAGAGTGAGAATCCGTCACCATTTCGCTAACAAACGCTTTTACGACTACATTAGCCTCCAACGGAGCCAAACATTATACGTTGGATTATGACCCAATGTTTACGACTACGGTTCGATCATGAAGACTGGAAATGAGCGTAAATATTATTGAATCACCCTCAAAATACCCCAAATTTCGCATCAATAAGAGAGTCGTTTGGATTAATAGCGTTAAAATATCAAAGGGAGCTATTATGTACCCACAAATGAGTCATAATATCACGTTACGCTGGCTTCATGATGAGAAAAAAAGACGGAGCGATGTTTTGGCCTGCGTTGGTTTGACAACAGGTTTCAATTGACGGAATCCATTCTTGAGAGGTCTTTTGAAAAACTTCAGTTTGAAGTTTGTTCTCATTCATTCATTATTATATTGTTCCGGCCCACGCAGATAGGATAGTTTTACTTACAGTTAGAGTTGAAAGGAGTACCAAAGCTATTGCCGAGCAAATATCGGAGGAGTAATTTTTTTAGCCTTTTTGTACACATTACGCGAGCATAAAAATAACAGCCTCGATTGGATCCCGAGAGATTATGACCCAACCGGCTAATGTTTATAGGGACTGAATAGTTTGGCATCAATGAACCATTTATGAAACGCCAGTATTTTTGGTGTCGTAAAATAAGCCATTAAGTATTGTATTCTTTCCGGCGACAAATCGACGACATGTTGGTCCGGTTAACTGATGGGTAAAGCCTGGCCTGCTAATTCGAGGTGAATGGCTTCGTGTCCCACCTCAGGTATAGCTGTTGATTAAAATTTCCATTCATGCTCCAAATCTGAATTGCAAGCTAATCGACAATCGGAACAAACGAGTTCAGATTAAGAAGAATCGTTTGCAGAGAATAAATTGAAGACAAAATAAATCATTGTGAAAAAGGTTTGGCGTAAAATTTAGCAGATATTATGGTAAAAAAAATATTAATTACCATTGATTTCGCTGTGTCAGCGCTATCATGGAGTGGATGTTGAAAAACACCAGGCAAAATTTCAGAGGACAATAGGAAATTATTACATGCTTTATTATCTGGAAATTTTTGTGTGTACAGATTTACGCCAAAATCGGAGAGTAGTAGAAAGCAGGGAGCAAGCCACTTTTCTACTACTTACTACTGCCTAAATAACTGAATTCCACGTGCTGTTCACGTCCAATTGTAATTTCAAGAGTCATGTAGTCCTATAGATATGCAACACTAGCCCTTAAAGGAGATGATATTATCGGATAAGCCATATTACTTCTGTACATATTTCACCTTAGCAAAAGTTATTTTTCCCTGTGGCAGGGAAGGTTATTACCTTCCCTGCAAGAAAAGAGAGAATAGCAAAGTAACAACGACAGAACGAGTTGCGTAGTTTGAGGCGTGCTATAGTGGAATTCTAACATATTAATGACAAATGGTAACAAGTTTCTGGCTGCGTAGATTTTCGCGGCGGTGGCTTGAAGAATTCTGCATGTCCGGGTTTTCACCGCGTTGTTGTTTGAAGCCGACAACAGTTTCGCCGAAGTTTCATCCGGCGTCTTCAGGTCGAAGAAACTGTTGTCGGCTTCAAACAACAACGCGGTGAAAACCCGGACATGCAGAATTCTTCGGTAACAAGTTTCTTCTAGTTAATATTTATTACGTGAGCGATTTCTATGTACTACATACATCATGTACCGTGAAGATGATGTAGTTCACTGAAACCTCATGTGATTTACAAAAGGAAATTTTGATAGCCATTGAGAATCTTTAATCAAATGTACGAATTTCAATTATGATTACTCCACAGCATACATGTATTGTCTTAAACGATACGATAAATGTATATGAAATGTAATTCCAATGTTGGCACAAATGATATTTCTGTAGCAAAATTAGTTTACAATGGTCAACTTTCACGCGTAGTGAATAATTAATTTAGCCAACGAACCTCATATATTTGCAAATATCAAATAGCATATTACTCCAATGTAATATTTTGCGAACTCAGTTACCTCGCTAATAACCATGACAGTCAATGTTCTCTTCATTGATTTCACGGCAGTTTGAGGGCTTAAAGTCGACGTTTGTTCACAAACATCGGACAGATGGTTCTTGATTAAAATTCAAAGCCAAAATAATAATAATTATTCACTTCTTTGATCAAAAACATTAGGAAGCCACTTTAATACTTCTTACTACAGCCTAAAAAAATGAATTCCACTTGCTGTTCACGTCCACTTGCAATTTCATGAGTCGCGCAGTTCTATAGATATGCAACACTAGCTCAAAAAGCAGATGACATTATTGTACATATTTCACCTTAGCATTAGTTATTTTTTCCGGTGGAAGAAATTGTGTCTGATGCGTAATACATTGTATTATTGGTGGGATACCGTAGAGCCTAAGGTAGAAAGTTGATACCGGTGTCTCAACAGTTAAGTTCGCTTAACGCGGCCATTTACAGATAAGAAATTCAACAAATATATACTATCGTTTGGAAATGTCACTCAAAGTGAGAAAATTTAATAACACAAAAACAGGAAAATTGCAATTTAATTAACTTTATGTTATCAAAATCAAATTAAATTTAAAAAAAACTAGAAAAACAAATAAATGATTACTTCCCCCAAATGCCCCAAGGTAGTAATTTAGACAATATTTAAAATGTTATTTGTAAAAAAATATAATATATTAACATATCTTTGGTAATCTACGTAAATATTTACTCTCTGGACCCAAATGCTACAATAAATAATCAAATATTTTTAGGTTGAAATGTACTGAAGGTTACGAACCATATAAAAAATTGCTAGAGTGATTTATATTATTATTACTGAAACTCACATGTGCAGATAGAAAATTTCAGGTGGCACTCAAGTCCCAAGTATTAAAATCAAACTTACCCTGGTAAATTAACTCATGATTTATGATACTTTAACGGCGCAGTATTCTATTATAGGATGCATAATTCATTTATTAATCGTAGGATGTCCAATTTGCGTCATTTGATTGGGTTGGTGCACTTATACAAGCATTCCTTACACATGCACTTGTAAAATCATTCCACGCATACGGTTCCTGAGGTTTTAGGATTTTTAATTGCGCCGTTATAGTGATTGTCAAGACTGTCAATATCGATTTTCATCTGATAAATTAGATTCTCCGATTATTCGGACGGCTCTCCACCCTATACTTGAAGGAAAGGAAAAAGGTCGTCTCCTTGAAGATGTGAGTTTCACACTTCACTAGTCTTCTTCTTCAGGCGACCTATCCAATCACCTATCAAAGCGACCGTTGGCTTGAAGACTCTGCTGGTTTACTATTTTACTCCGCTGAAGAATTAGGATTTTTGAATATTCTAAAATGTCTACCAACAACTTACAGAGGGAATACTAGATGGCTCACCACTCTATCAGTTTTACCTCATACCTACAACTGAATCATTCCCAAAGCTATATCACTCAATTTCTGACTTTGTCATGACCAAAATCATTAAGCATTTTTTATGAAGTGCAAACGTCTGTATACATAAACGGAGAGAGTTATGGAAAGAAATAATCATATTTAATATGCATAAAACAATAAGGAATACGTCACAATAAGAGGTACGCATGAAGATCTCGAAAGAACAGGCTGAATGAAAGCGATGCAACATTAGGACAGATAGCAGGCGTGGTGATGATGATGACGATGATTAAAGACAATAAGGATTTTTCCTCACGACCTTTGGTTAATGTCTTTAATGTCTTGTAACTTTAAGCCAAATTGGAACATATGGACCAGCTGTGATAATATATGGAGAATTTCTGGTTCATTTTATTTGCGTAAAAACTGCTTAAATGCCATATTTCTTAAAGAGAGCTTCCTATTATCCAAGCGGGAAAATTTGGAATGGCATAAAATTTAACTAAGGAGGGTGTTCCGTTATTGAGGCTGAGATCCTCGTGTTATGGAGGTTCCCCGAAAATCGGATGTAATAACGTCACACCTCAAAACTTAACCCTAACTTGCCGCCCTGAAAGGGGCCTCTCAGATGTGACACCTACGCACGCAGACAAGGTGCCTTAAGGACACAAAACTTCTCTTCCACATTATTTGCCCACTAATCACTTACGTCTTCCAGAGTCAAAATCACACGGCCAAAGTGAGTCACCTGCGCTTTATTCCGAACTATAGAGTCCCATTTAAACACCCACGTTTCAATTTGCATTTAATAACTTCTTTTTCAGGGATCAATTCGCTCCACACAATCAAATTTTAGCACACTTTTCATCCGGGATCCTTCATTCCCTTAAATCGATCCAAAAATGAGTCAAATTGCAGATTATGTGACACGACTATAATTAATGTCAATGGCAGTGATTTTACATTATGTTTAAGAGGTAGAATTTCTCCAGCAACAAGTTTTCAACATAAAGCAATTTTTAAGATGAGGTTAAAACTAAAAAAAAGGATAAAAATTGAACAAATTTCGATTTGATTAATAATATTCTTACTTTTTATCATACTTAATGTGCCTTAATCAATACACACAAAAATATGTTCATCCTGAATATTTCACTCTCCATTCGAAGAAATTCTATAGTGTCGACTAAGGAAATTTTAAAACTCTGGGATATAAAAGAAGCCGAATAAGTCTCACATTTATCACAACGTTTGCTATCGCCTAGAAACTCATTTTATGTTACGGTTCCTCAAAACACGAAAGTTGGACATTACAAATTTACTCTCAATAAAAATGCACACAAATAAAGAAAAAGCAAATTTTAAAAATATTTCACAATTTATGGATATGACATTGACACCTTTTAGTCAGCATTTATATTCCTCTCGACATAAAGATAGGATTTCACAAATTTAAGGTCTGTGCAGTCAGCTTTATATTAATAAACAAATTATGCAATGTATACCTGAGAAATTTAGATAAATTACCTCAAATGATATTACACATACATATCATGGTATATTTCATAGTCAACAAAAATATACCTCCTTAACTATATATTGATGCCCAATAGGCATATCAATTAGTTAAAATTTAGATTTTTGAATTTAAATGAAAAATCTCACACCACCTACACCGAACAAACGCTTGCATTGAGAGATGGAAATGTATGTTGACAACTGATGTTGACAGAGAGTGGGACTAAGGCCGCGGCTTAGCTGTTCTACACTCAAAGAAGGGACCTTAACGATTCAAAAACAATAATTTTTGCGGGTTAAAATGCAATTATTGCAACCCCTACCATTTCCGTTCAAATTCAAGACCGTTCAAAATAATATTTGACATATTTTCAATTTATTTCCAACCAAAATACAAATATGTAAGATATCAAAATACCCTCTGGCCATCAAATAATAATAATTCACAGTTCAAGCTGATATGAGGGAAGTATGAGACTAGATCGAATACACCTTACGATTTCCTGTCTCCGTTAAGCTGACTGCAATCATGATTTCAGGATAGGAATATTTTTTACTACGCATATATCTGCATGTGTCACAAGAGACCTCGCAACAATTCGAATACGGCCAGTACAGTTATTAAATCCCACTAGGAGGCTACACCGCTCCCATAAAAAAAATATTTTATTAGATGGAAAGGCCGATGAAAATTACTGTGTGTAAAATAGTCAATTCATTTGAGATACTACCGTTTTTGCATCATTTAACAACATATGTCAAAAATGTTATATTTTAGGTTACTTTCGTATATCGAAACATTTTTATTGCCCCAGAATGACTTTCAATTAATTTGTCTAAACAAGGTAATTTACGGCCTAATTTACTTGCTTGTCATACTGTTACCTGCCATCTTGTTATTTGGAGATTTCAAAAGAAAGAAATCAAAGAAGTTTTTTTAACAACCCAAGGAAAACGATTTCTATTTGCTGCGGCCTATGCACAAGTTGTTAAGCTGCAAAACCCTACTCCGAAAACAGATGACTTATTCGAGATGTTGACCCATTTTATCACGTAGAAATACAGGATTGCATATTAAACAAAGCTATACTTTTAACTTTAAAAATTGTAAATCAAGAAAACAAGACAAGGATTAAGCCCAAAATAAAGGTAGTTTAACCTTAAAAAATGTTTCATAGCGCCCATATTTGGACAGCTAAAGCAACAGATGGCGTTTTATGTACTTTCCAGTTCATTAGTGTGTACAGGATCGAATATCACTGACGTATTTGGTCATCTTAGAGGAGTGAACTCGAGAGAGACAGAGGCAAGAATTTATATTACTGGACACCCGACCTCAGCAAATTACTTTATTCAGAAAAATTAGTCCCTACTTTTTTAACTAACGGCATAATAGAGTTTTTCGCCGGGATAAAGCGCGACATTTTTCCACTGACAATTTTTTTAAATGAAAAGACGAACTGAATTTTGGACTTGGAAACGAGTTTCTTCGCTACAATGACTGATTAGAGATAATGTGAGCTCTCGACTGGCGCTATATTAGCTACCCTCGTATTATTTTCTGCCTCGTTCGAGGATGGTCAGAGCGAACACAATTCAATTCTCATTAATTTGAGGCAAAGAAATATCCTCGCGCAAGCCATTTGTGCACGTATTCCTTGCAACTGTAACATGCAAGGCATTTCGATATCCCAAGTCCCTCTACTTCCTCCGCCCAACCTTAACAACCTCCTCGAATGAGACACTCCGCGGGAGAAGGCAAAGAGATTACGGGCGGAAAGAGGGAGAGAATGAGACCTATGGACGTAACGTGTACTTAAAGACAATTGATCGACTCCATCCGATTTTCCTTTCCGCGAGATCGCAGAAACTCAACACGGGTATGGGTGGAGCCCTTTTCTCCCGGCGATGAGAAGGAATGGCTGGCACCATCCCAAATCACTACCTTCCCCCATAACTCGAGCTTATTCGTGACGTCATCGGTCTTGAGTGGTGGAAGGCCACAACGAGGTGTCCAGGATCATGCAATCATGATCAAAGCCAAAGAGAGACTTGGGACGGATATCAGGCCTTTAGAAGCTTGTCAACAGATAGGGTTCCCCTTGGATAATTCGCAAAGCCGCTAATTTGTGACGAAATACAGATGATGATCAAAATGGCAGATCGAAGTTCGAAAAAATATTCCGGAGGGATGACGGGAGATAAGGTTCACAGGACAGACATACCATAAGGGTATATTTTGCTCGATAAAATTACTAAAGTGATCGAGTAAAGGATAATATTTCAAAAAGAAGTTCACTTCGAGACGGATCCAAGTCATTTCAAGACTGTAGAAAATGATTCAGGAAATCGAATAATATTTAATAACTTAGAAATATCAATAATCGGTTCTGTTATCTATGCTGATAAAAGGATACCCTTCAGCTCAGGGAATATAATATGTCGACTTTATGATGTCAATTCCTGCTACTGGAGATATACACTGTAATATTTATCTAGAGATAAATTGATATCGAAATAACGCAAGGCATTTTTGTGAAGCGTTTTGCAATTTCCAAACCATGTATTTCATATCAGTAAATGCAATGAATTAAAACTCTGGAGCGGTTCGATGCAATTGATGATTTAGAGACGCTATCAAATAGAATCGACGAGTGAATGATTAAGAATTTGATTTCCGGCATCTTTCAGCCCATTAGCTCTTTTTAATGCACGGCGTCTTTCTGAATAGCTCCTCTACAGTCCATAAAACACCTATGCTCCAGTCATAAGAGTAGAAAGTCCACCTTTAGAGATTTAATGCCCGAGAACAATAAGGGTGCAACACGGATTTTCCAATGATTTACAAATAGAACTTGATCCAAGCCATCAGTTTTAATGCACTTGGGTATGTATAACTGTGATATAGGAGAGTATTTCATACATATCAAATAGTTTCCCGCTCCATTATTCAGAATTCGCGATGAATTATTGTGATATTTCTAATATCCTAGTACTACGAATACTCTTCCCTCCATTTCAGCTGTCTTTCGTCCTAATCATCGTTTTGGTATACAGTTATTTAATTAAATAAAAAATATTTGCAAATACTGTGAGGTCAAAAAGATAATAACTCTCTTGTGTATCATAGGTTACAGGAAACCCTTTCATTTAACCCCAACAATTGCCAAAGCATTGAACACACTGTCAATGCTAATTCTTTTTTATATGATACCTTATATTTTACAAAGACCTAGCCTATATTGGGAGGCTATGGAATGCTAAAGACCATGATAAAGGGGGAATACCGGGAAAGGGAGGTAGGGGGAGGGCAAAAATATGCATTTTGGATGAAATTAAGGGAAAAGAAAAAATTCAGAGCAAAAGAATAAGCTATTCTAATATATATAACATAGCATATGAGAATGTATTTAGTGTCATGCTAGTTTGGACTTACAAATGCCGTATTGTATAGGGTCAGGACTATTAAAAAACTTAATCTGAGTCAATAGACTACAGTTAATAATAGTATAGGATATTTATATAACTTTACACATTATTTACATGCTTGAATTCCGGAATTTAATAAGTGTTAAACTTTTCTTTCACTCTTAGTGTTTTTAGCGTTTCCTAATTTGTATTGGAAAAATCTATCAAAATATATTTCCATGAGTATCCAATTTGGTTTTTCAAAGTCTTTTCTTCGTCTAGAATCAAAACATCAAAATTTGGAACTTGCATTAGCAGCTTTTAATATCCTTTACTCATTAAGTACATTTAGGGCATATGGGAGGTATTCACCATCATCATCTTTTACACATCTAAAGTCGTGACAAAAGATAGATGATCAATGAAATATTCCACTTCAAAGTATAATAATTTACGCAAGGATGGTCGTTTAAAAGGGTTGTCCTACATTACGCTCGGAGTGATGGGTCATGGCGACGTGGTGATGTTTGACGAGGGACTAAGAGGGCTTGCCAAGCTCGTAACGTAATTGATGTCTTATTCTGGAACGACCACTTTCACTAAATAAGAGGAAGTTGATCTAAGAGTTCACCTGAATTTATTTGGACTGGATATTGAGCGACAGAGGACGATTTGCAAGCAAAAAAAATGTTATAACATCAAAACCAATTGCACAATTCAGATGACCTATTCTACTGACCATGCTTCCACACATGATTTTAGAGCAGTTCAAATTTTTAAATAACTTTTCTGTGGATTACAACATTAAAAGAACCAAAGTGATAGTCAGGATAACATTTTGCCAATTTTAATGCAACAATAACGATCAATTGATTTATCTAACGACCTAGTAAAGTGACGCTGCACCGCGACAGAGAATCGGAAGTTTACTATGCGATTACGCTGTGAATACTATAGCCTTTCATTGCCCACAGAGGTTTAAGGTATTTATGATTACACTTGAAGGACGATGTGTTATAAGAGTTCAGTTTCAACTCAGCGCAATGCCGATTTTACGATCATCATATTCAGATACGGTAAAAAAGTATTTATCGTGATTTTAATTGCTCCCAAGAACTAAAAACTCTGATCCTAGTTACCATTGATAATTTTTCAACAAAAATATTCAAACTTATTTTTATTTATAGACCATAGTATCCACGAAGAAGAAAATTATCTGGAATTCAAGTTTCAGAACGAAAAATATTATACGAATTGACTAGGTAGATATTCCAGTAAATAAAACATTAATAAGGGGCAAAAATATGATGAATGCTAGGGATTTCTTCAAACAAAGATCGCACAGAAATAAAAAAATTCAAATGCCTCATCAGAATTACTAAGCAACTGTTATTCAGTACGATCCGGCTTGGTGTTGCGGCGTCTGCCACACAGATATTGACTATGTTACGCCGAAACTACAGCAAAACTTTGCACCACTCTCTTTTCTTTAAGGTTTTACCTAAAATATTAATGCAACTATCTCTCAGAAATTTGTCATCTCAAAAGCAGTGGCTCATCAAATAACTGAAGAATACAATGTGATGTGGTACCAACCGAAGCAGAACTTCGGCGATGATTTTCAATTTGAAAGTTTTTACTCTATGGTAGAAGGGAATTTCGATCATTACACGACCGTGTGGCATATCAGATCCGATAATTCCAATTTTATTTTAACTTAAATTTTGGAGCTTACATGAAATATGTTCAAGTTTAACAAAACTTTTGTGAAATTTACTTAACTTTTGTATATGGTGCTGTTTTGCAACAAGTTTTTGATACTTATTCATATAATAATTAATAAATAGTTAATTTATGAGCACTACATTAAACTCTTTGATTATTTTACCCGAGAATTTTTCCTATACGAAAGGACAAATATAAGCGTGTTTTCCAAACAAAAAATATTCAGGCTTCAAGAACAACAGTCTAAAACACTTCAAATCAAAATGTCAGCCCAGCATTCCCACCATGTGAGGACAACTTGAATCCCCTCTGCGTTTATGCGGGTACAAACACGAAACCCACACACCTCAATTTTTAACTCGTTACCCGCCATATTACAGGATTTGACAACATGTATACACGAAGAATATATTTAGATTTTTTGTAGCAGTGGATGATGAAGGGAAGAGGATGTCGGAGTTGGGATTCGCTCTTGGACGAAAAGAGTGGGAGGTGGGGTTTCATGGAGCGAAAACCCTTGTCGCCCTCCCGGGAAATTGCGAGGAGGGGAGTGGAGAGTGAGGGGAGGAATCGCATGAGAGGATATCTGCGGCGGACGAGAAGAAGGGGGAAATGAAAGGATGGGGAGGAAGGGAAAAGATGAGGACAATGCAAGAGAAAGCGTCATAATGGAATGGATGTGAAGGTCGGAAAATATTATTCCAAGGAATCAAATGCGAAAATACGAGACTCTCTGAAAGGTTCAGGCATCTCCAAAGCCGAAATGAAGGCAAAAGCCTCATGAAGGTATGCACGAATATTATAGCAATTGTTAGGGCTGAGACTGATCATATTGTGCTTCACTCTTTGATGAACACGAGATACAAAGCCAGCTATTTATGAAAAAAAAGATACGTTTCTAAAAGCGGCTTTCAGATCGTTATGCGGATTTTTTAATTAAAAATGAGTCACGGCGGGGCCTCAATGCATCGGTCTCCTCTTAACATAATGTTAATCAATTTAAAAGTTGCTATTTATCTCTGATGTATCGTCTCTATGTCGGTCATATAATTTAGTTGTTTACACTCCTTTGTTCAGTATCAATATTTGTCCACAGGAGGCAAATAGAAGATTCTCGAAACGTACACAAGAAAAAAGCCTCAATTCAACCAAAAATGTAGTCTGTTAAGACATTTACACAGAAACTGAAACTTTTCTTCTTGGAGGCACCGTTGTATTTTACTGATGAGTTCTCAGAACACTACAGGATAAAATTTATAAAATAAAGAAATGAATAGAGAAACTGTACAACGATAAGTGTGCGATATGAAATTGTATTGCATTGATGAATTCTTGAAACATTGCTGGATAACCCTGGATGAAATCCTAATGGTATATTCTATGTCCATACTTGTATTCTGACGAAATTTATGCAACATATATGCGATCTAACGTATTAATAAATACTACATAAAAATAACTATGATTGATCTCAAGACCATTGAGGCATTAACAGATGCTATGATCGGCACATAGGAACCTATATTGACCAAAGAACTTCGCAAAATCCCATTGAATAAAAGTTTAAAAGATACAGGTTCGCCTGCAGATGGCAAAGCAATATATTGACAGGGAAAATTTCGGCTTTCATTACACGACCACATTCGTGCCGTTGTCAACAATGCAGAGTATACGAGTATGTAAGTACATTTTCCAAGAGGAAAAATACGTCAACCGTATTTCTCTTCCAGGAGTGCCGGTTATACCTACAAATATTATTCAAACACAAATTTGAGGACCTGTAATTCAAAACAGCTAGAAGGTTACGTTTCACTATCGGTGTTTCGAAGTTATATTCACAGATTTGAACAATAAGTTAACAAGACATTGGATAAAACTGGTTTCATTACCTGAGGATGGATAAAGTTGTTTTTGGACTGAAAGCCCAACAGATTTAAATTAGAAGACACGTTGACAATAAATTCTCAGTAAGTAACAGTAATTTCAAATTGGATTACCACTTTAAATTGCCGGCTCAACCGGTAACTTTTGCGAATGTTTTCAAACTGAGTTATTGCAGCAAAGCATACCAAAAAGTGAAGAAATAAGATAGAATAGAAGGAGATTGGATAACCCCATGGGAAAGAGCGTCGATGGGGCGTCCCATATGAGGAAGCTCTAACCATCTCTCTCTCCAGCGACCCTTTCCTCTATTATTTTCATTCTTTCACTCCATCCGACACAAGCCACTTCAAAGAAAGAACCGCCAGTCTTACGGCTGTCGTTGGTTTTTGGGAATGATGTATGCTCCGTCACACTTCGACGGGAAGGCAAATAAGAACTTTCCGAATCTGAAAAGGCGATTCCAGACTAAGGCATCACGGTTTGCCTCCAAAAATTGAGATTGAGAGGAAAAATATGAACATACAGTCCCACGAATCGAAATATGCGCGACTTGCAAGAAAATGACAACCATTTTCCATTTTGTAACGGGCCTAAAAGTGTACTCAAATTCGACTTCCTTCATCTTCCAAAGCATATCTACAATGTGAAATTTGCTAGCGCTGTTATCGTAGAATGATAAAGGCCACAGTATCCATCTCTAAACATAAGGGTAAAGGATAAAAACTCCTTATTTCTCGTTTACGGAGAGGAGTCAATTTAGGCCATAAAGAGCTATTGAGCTCTGAAATGCAAAAAGATCGATTAAATATTTATTTATATAACCCTTTCTTTGTTTCACGCCCATCTTAAATACGTCTTTTATCAATCAGAGGGCAAAATAGCTTTGGGCTACGATATTCAAATTGCAGCAGCTGACTCTTCTGAACTGGGTTTCAAAATAACTTTCGGCAACTCAATCACAAGGGATTAATTTTGAAATTGTTTAAACCATCGAACTCATCCAAACCGTCATGGAGGATAAAACAGTTCATTTAATTTAGTCCTATCGATATTTGAATCAAAAAATAGTCCATAACTTTCAACTTGCTCACAGTAGGTGCAAACACAGGTCCATTAAAGTTGTAAGGCTCAGCCTACCAAAACTTTTTCCAAGATTCTACCCCAAAATATTAACTTCCAAAAGTAATTTTCATATTCTTTTATGTACAAGATGATATAATCTTTAACATGATAAAAAATGTGAGCATCCACCTAAGTCAAAAACTATGACGCGTCGATGCCCAATCAATTTGGTCACGCCCACAGCTACCTCGAGGTGGCCTGCTGCGTGCAGGATTTTTATCATAGCATTCAGCTGATATGGGGAAGAGTAGAGATGTGTCGTTACGGCATGGAATTTTCGGGCAAGCATTAATCCGTGTTCATTATTTTTTTATTATTTCCATTATTTCTCCTACTACATAAGAGGTACCCAATGGGCTACGGTAATGATGTACGACGAATCCTACTGGATCACATTTTTATTCAGTTCTTGGACATAGAAATAAAAAAGATTGCTAAACCAAAAAGAAAAATGTATAATTACCATAAAGCAGACTTTGAAACTTTTGCCATTCAATTTAAATCTTCACTACCCGAGTTCAAAACCCGCTTAAGTCATGCCACCGTGGAAGAAACTTGGACACAATTTGTCAATATTATGCAAAAAGGCATCACAGATTTCATCCCTATAAAATACGTTAATGCAAATCGCGACGCGAGGTGGTACAATAAAGACGTTAGAAAAGCTCTTCGAAAGCAGAGAATGCTACTCTCTAGGGTAAAGAGGGCAGGAGTAAACAAATCATCCCCTGAGAATAAACAATTATGGGACAAGTATAGATCCTATAAAATTGAAACCAAAACACAATTATCGAGCGCCTCACTAGACTTAAAACTTAAAGTACTTTGCGAGTATTTGGACACTAACTCTAAAGCTTTCTGGTCATATGTCAGGGAAGTAAATGGGAGTAAACAAATCGTGGCTTGCTTAAGGGATTGTTACAATATAATTCATACAGAGAGTGAGGGTAAAACTAACATCCTAAGTTCATTCTTCCAAAGCGTTTTCATGAACGATGTTGCCACCGCATGTCTCCAAGAAACAATACATACTCAACCCATGGAAAAAATAACAGCGGACCAGCAAGGAATTCTCAAATTGCTTAAAGAGATTAAACCCAACAAATCCCCAGGTTCCGAAAATATCCCAGCTAGGGTGATAAAACATTTAGCTCCTAACATTGCCCCGTACCTTGAATGTATATTTAACAAATCCCTCACAGAGTGCGAAGTCCTTAAGAATTGGAAAACCGCGCAAATAACGCCTATTTTTAATAGTGGCGACAGGGAGGACCCCAATAATTACATACCTATATCTCTCATTTCTATCCGTTGCAAAATCTTAGAGCACATAATTGCCAGTTCAATAATGAGATACTTTGATAACAATACCTTTTTAAGTGACAATCAACACGAATTCAGGAAAACCCTCTCATACGAAACCCAATTGGGATTATTCGCACATGACTTACTTTTATCGGGTGAGAGAGATAGGCAGGTGGATGCGATCTTTTTAGATTTTCAAAAGGCATTTGATAAGGTTCCCCATGGTAAATTCATTCATAAATTGAAGGTCGCGGGTATAAATAAGGGCGGAATAAATTGGGTTGAAGACTTTCTTTCAGAGCGGGGACAGAGGGTAGTCCTTGACGGTGCTAGTTCCGACAGCGTAAGAGTGGCCTAGGAGATACCTCAGGGAAGCGTAATCGGGCCGTTGCATTTCTTGATTTTGTTTTCTTGATTATTTTGATAGTATATGCATATACATGCGTGTAAGTTGACAGGGTTTTTGCATGAATGTTTACGCCACTGAGGGTGTAGTTTTGCATGGATGTATTGATTTTGCATGTGGTTTAGTTCTCTTTTACGGGTGGTGACCTGACACCCCCCATCACACGCCCTTGCGGTGGCTTGCGGGGTATTATGTAGATGAGATCTACAGTTCTTCCAATGCCTCTCTAACCATTTCTTCCACGTATACGATGAGGGTAGAAGAAGGAACTTTGCTTTTCCACATCAAAATTTAAAATTTCACACCACCATGGTTTCGATACTGCGCATCATCATCAGATGACATACATGAAAATTTTTTCAACTTATATAGACTGGCTCCAAGAGTGGAGGAAGGTAGAGAGAGGGGGTAAGTTGAGTATTGGTGCAGCGACCTATTAGTGGGCTAGGGACGGTCGATGGTTATCACTGCCGGGGTGGGGTTGGTGGGGAAAGATTTTGGAGTATTTTAGGAAATTTAGGAGGAGGGAACGGGAGAGGTACATTGTTTCGTTGATCACCTCAAATCTGTCTGAATTACCGAATTTCCAAATCCTCCAAAGCAATCAATCTACGTCCTTTCTTTTCTGTGTGAGAATGTCCGGTGTGAAGTTACTTTTATGATTCTTTTCCAAGAGGTGTTTGGCAAATTGAGATGTTGCCCTTCTTTGTGAAGCTTGATCGTTGTTCTTTGATCTTAATATTAAATGTCCTCCCTGTCTATCCAATGTAGATGGTATTGCAGTCCGCGTAATTTAGTTTACAAACCCTGGTTGGTTGCTTTATGTCAACTTTGTCTTTGGGTGTATCCATTATATTTTTTAATGTGTTTGTTGTGAAACGCTGTTTTAATTTTGTTGGAGGGGAGAATTTGTTGAATCCTGAGTGAAACGTGGCCAAGAAATGGAATTCTTCGCCATCGGTGCTCGTCAAGTTTAGATGTGTGGTATAGAGCTTTCTGGGCTGTTTTTGTTTGTTTTCTGCTATACATGTTGTCAATCATTATTTCGCTGAGCCCATTGTTCACTGCAGTTTGTTTTATAATACGGAGTTCCCATTTTTTGTCCTATGGTGACATTGGGATATTGCATACCCTGTGTAACATGGCATGAAAGGCTGCACGTTTTTGCGAATGGTGATGCTTGGGTGTGGAGTGGATAATTTTTTCGGAGTAACACTTTTTTCTGTACATGGAAAGGTCGAACCTTTGACTGATTATTTTCACAATCAAATCCAGGAAATTAAAGGCACCGTCTGATTCCAACTCACTTGTGATGACCTAGGATTAAAGAACAATGATCAAGCTTCACAAAGAAAGACAACATCTCTATTCGCCAAACTATTCTTGGAAAAGAATCACAAAAGTAACTTCACACTGAAAATTCTTCGCACAGAAAAGAAAGGATGCAGGTTGAATGCTTTGGAGGAGTTGGAAATTTGTCAATTCGGACACATTTGAGGTGGTCAACGAAACAATATACCTCTCCCGTTCCCTCTAAATTTCCTAAAAGACTTCAAAATATTATCCCACCAACCCCACCCCCACCAAGGCAGTGATGACCATCGACCGTCCCTTAATAAGGGTTTGTGTTTCTTTTTCTAACCTCATCATGAAGGAATTCCACAAAATTAAACCTGAAACTGTTATGTTCCACATATACATTGAATAACAGAGGTGATAATGGACAACTCTCCCTTACTCCTCTTCCAAATCATTTATTCTAGTATTTCTTGATATTTTGCAAAGAAGGTTCCTTGCTACTTCCGGCAATTTCCGTCGCGTAGGTTGGATTTCTGGACAACTGTTTCGCTCTCAGTCCTGGAAGTCTTCACGTCTAAGTATTATCTCTTCGACCTGAAGCAGCCTTTAGGACTAGGGGAAAACTATAATGATTGTGTAAAAAAACTGTAACTGAATAATAGGGAATACAAATTTCATTCGCGGAGGAGGCTTTGCAGCAGCTGAATTTGCCCTAGTTTAGATGGACAGTGGGAAAACACTGCAAGAGATCCGCGGGTGTAAAGACATCTTGTTCAATAGGCAGTTCCTTTTCACATGCATATATGACGCTGTAAGTTAAATAGAGCAAATATCCTGCATAAATGTACGTCAACTCAATTAATGTCCCTTAAAAATACCTGAAAATGTTTTTTCAACATCCCTGATTTTAGGTTACCCCCATAACTATAACTTCTCTTATCTCACTTCAAGTCTGCGAGCAAGCATATAAAAAATTGAGATTCATTATGAGGGTAAAAAAGAAACTTCACACTTCCACAATAAAGTCCTTTATTGTGGAAGTGTAAAGTTTCTTTTTTGCCCTCATAATGAAGGAATTCCAAAAAGTTAAACCAGAAACTGTTATGGGATTTATTAGTCGCATTGTAAACAGAAATGACTCTAAGGTCAAGGAACGTTGTTTCCACGCTCTTGTAAGGCCTCATTCAGAATATGCATGCAGTGTATGGGATCTCAGTGATAAAGGCCCCATTCGGGAAATTGAGAAGGTTCAACGCCGGTCAGCCCGTTTCTTTAATAACTCTTACTATAAAACGAAAAGCGTCACTGAAATGCTTATGGAGTTGGGGCGGGAATCGTTAGAAGAAAGACGAGTCAATGCTAGGTTGAACTTGCTAAATAAACTCAGATCCGCATGTTTCAGCAACGAAGTCTCGCAAATTATTCGCACTCCAATATACATTGGTCGTTTGGATCATGTACATAAAATTCGGGAAATAGATGCCAGAACTTGCAAAATCAAGGACTCTTTCCCACGGACAATACAGTACAGCAAATGTAGGGTTGTATTTAGCAAAAATATCACTTGCCACCCTCAGAGCCAAAAGAAAAATTAGTTCTACTCAATTGCATGCACTTTCACTGACCTCGGGTGTTTTGTTATCAAAACCCTTCCCGCATGATCGCATTAGGGTGCCATTAAATAATGTACTGCTCTTAACAGTATTGCTTGCTCTACTTTGTCTGTTTTCAAGTGTCCACTTCAATCCCTCGTCTCTCTCTGTGGGGGGGCCTTTCCGCTACATGCAGCGTTGGGTCATATTCCTTGGGGTAGGAGACCGTTGCATGTTACATGCCCATGTGGTAGTGGAATTTCGCTTCTTACTTCTCAAATTCTAGCTTTCACGTCATTAGATAAATTTTTTACTGCATCCTAAGGTGCAATTATTTGTCAGTTCATAATATGTGTAAGTTGAAAGGATTTTTGCATGAATGTATACGCCACTGTGGGTATAGGTTTGCATGGATGTGTTGATTTTGCATGTGGTTTTGTTCCCTTTTACAGGTAGTGACCTAACACCCCCGTCACACGCCCTTGCGGCGGTTTGCGGGGCATTATGTACATGTAAACCTACACTTCGCAACTGGGTGCAAACTTTTCCTTTGTAACTGTCTCCGTAGAGTCTCCGTAGAAACAACACATAGAAAATAGACCTCACGAACAATTCTCCCTTAAACTTCACAGCATTTAAGAAGTGTAACTAGAAGTTTATTTAAAATAAAGAACGAAAGAGACTTACTGGGGAATGACAATGAAAAATTTGGTGTGTTTGTATAAATATTCTACACAACACTACACATATCTAATATCACAAAACTGATTTTATTACAATTGTAAATAAAATTCATAACGCGGAATGACAGACACGCTAAATAAATTGGCATAAGTATTCTGTACGCGATCCAGATACTTTTCATCATTATAACTTAAAACACGCTTAAACTTAGTTCTAGAAGGATTCTCATCCAAAAGTTCATATTAAAATCCCAGAATATTTAGCCGTTAAGAAAGCGAATATGAAATGGAGCAACTTCTTTCTAATCATGCTCACGACAACAGTAGAGATTCTGCCCCCAAAACTAAAGCCATCCAACTCTTGATAAAGATTCAGCAATATCGTGCCCCGATACTCGCCGATCGATGTGCCACAGCTCAAGGACTACGATAATAAGTGTTCGTGGGCCGACTAAGCGGACTTCCTCCCATCACTTACTATTTTATTCATACCATACGTACGCCATTTCAATCTCTCTCGTCCATCCCTATCTCGAGCCCTCCATCCCTGCATTGTCGTGTTTTTGCGGTTAGCTTTCGTACTCGACGAGACGTAAACTTTAGTCCCCATGTCATTTTCCTTGACGTCCCTCCGCAAGCGGAATTGTTTCGCATTTTTCCCTCAGTTTCATAGTTTGCCTAAGGCAACCCTTGGATGCAACATTTTCCACGCTTATTTCATAAATTTCACTCGATGCTGGCTTAATTTTTCGCATCATAGGCAATGCATAAAATACGTACGATACGGTTATCAATTCATTTCAAACGGAATAGAAAGCACTGATGCGGACATAGGGAGCTGATTTTTCGAAAGTATTTTTTTTATTAAATACTATTCCCCGAAATTGTTTTTAAATTCCGTTTCCGACCGTTCTAACTTCATAGACAAGAGTACTATATTAGTTCAGGCTGAAAAGATACACCTTTCTGATCGGAAGAAATAAAGGTTGCATATAAAGAATAAATTACAATTGCCTCGATTTATGCAATATTATCATAAGTTAAAAAATTTAATAGACTGAGTAGTTTAAAATGCGAAGTCAGAACTGCAATCTACAATCAAGTATTCGCAGACAAAAAGGGAAAAGTCATGCAGAAGCACCCTTCATGCAAGATTGGAATTATCCGCGAGTTGTCGGGTTTATTATTTTTAGCGAAAAAAATTTCGAAAGCATCTCTATTTTACTTGTCAGAGGAAGCATTTTCTATTCTGTGATTTCGAATATATATTCATTGAGAGGAAATTTAACGGGCGCCTGGCTGACTACTGCGAAAGTTCATTTTCCTGCTGTCTGACCACATGTCCGTCAAGTTCAATTTACTTTATATGTCGCTTCCGCTCCCACTCGAATGCCCAACTCCTTTTTGATTCCCATATCCGACAATCACTAAATATCCTAGAAACATATCTCCATTCAATAAAACGTTTCCAATGAAAATTACATTTTATTTTTTTATTTCGTCCAATCGCTGAAACCGTGCTTAGGGCGGCAATTTCATGAAAGAGAAATAGGTGGTTAATAATCCAAAAATGGACATGAATAATATCGCTGAAAAGTAATGTTAAATTTCTTGTTTCCTTTTTGATACATAATACCAAACAGTGGATGTTATCTAATGCATTGGATTCCATAAGTGATTGAGTTCGAGTATAAAACAGTTTACACGTTTCATTGGTGTACATTTAGACATCAAAATAGGCGTGGGGTGCTTCTGGACAGCCTCCGCCCTACTTAATCTTTGTGATTTTAAATGCGCATATTGCACCTTGGGAAGCATCAGACGCCAGAAGAAAAGGAATTGGCCCTCAGCTTTGAAATGTGCGAATGTCAAAATCCGTACGACTTTGTTAAAGTGAGCTATACTCAAAGTAACCTTCGAGTCTGTCAGTGTAAATTTTCCTATTTAACGTGCTCTACAACTGGGCGAAAAATCAAAATATATCATACATTCACGATACAAATTATTTTTATCTGTATATATTATGTTGTATGTTTCTGTACTTGTGCTGATTATTGTGAAAATATGTACTAATTGTACTCAAAGTGCCTAAATTCAAATGTTCTGTGTATTCTGTGAATGGTTAAGTGTGTAATTCCGAGTGTATTAGCATGTATGTTTTGGATACTTGAGAGTTCATGTAAATAACTGTTTAAAAATCTCACATTGAGTAACTTTGGCGATTGAAGACAAAAGGGGAATTTACGCGTGAGCAGGTATCCCCTCAATCAACATATAGCAGTGTTGTATAACTATGTATGTTGCTACTGGAATAAACTATTGATCTACGGGGAGGAGACTCGCCGTAGTATTTAAAAAATAAAAAAAAACCTTCGAGTTGAGAAGTTGTGCATAATATCGGTACACCCCATAAGTGCCCATTTGGTTAAAATGGCTTTCTTCAAGAGAATAAGGAAACGGATATAATTTCAAATTCAAAGGAGACGAGTGCAGGAGAGTTGAAATTGACAGGAATGATAGAAGATGTGAAGCACCCACCATGGACTTAAAGAAAATTATGGAATAGGTCCTCGCACAAAAAATGGCAATTCTTTGGGAAATTGTTGACACGACAAGCATCAAATATGCAAAATCCACAAAATATGTCAACTTTCAGTCATGTATTTTATTTCGTTACTTACTCAATGCTCGAGAAAATTCAAATCTAAAAGACGAAAACAGTACAACCAATTGCTTTTTGTTAACCGTGCGACGAAAGGTTGATGGTACAAATCAAAATGGCGAAAAATTCGCAATCTTATGCTTTACTTCCTGTTATACGGGCTTTTTTTAACATTTTAATAATTATCTCTAGCTACCATTGTTGTTTGCTGATTTTATCTCTTTTTATCAGGAGGTTAAAAAAGGTTGAAGGACTTTACTCATTCACAGCTCGGAAACAGATGCGAACAGACTTGATGAGAGCAGACACTATCAGAAACGGCCCGCATTTTCGAAATAAGCTTTATACCTTAATTTCAGGTTTTGTCATTCAATAAAATCGATTAGCATTGCTTCTACACATCGATGGTTAGTGCTGTATTACAGGTGCAGGAATATAATAGAAAAATGTAGCAATAAAAACATGGAGTCGGAGTAGGGAGATTTATTAGCACTTCAAGCTCTTAAAAATGAAAATCTCTTCGACTCCGATAACACAAATCTTGCTCATGATTTTCAATCAAGATAATGGCCAGGGATTTCCACAAAATATTTTTGAAACTTCTGAGCATGCATAGTAGTCTTCAGTTATTATTTAAAAACTTATAGAACACAAAGATGAACCAATCAATACAGAATCTGGGGAATGCAATGGCCTTCTTCGATATGTGTTGCAACTGTGCTCCATGACGGTATACGCCTTTTAATATAATGCCGTACACGAAACACAGCATCTTGTTTAACTGGAATATTTTGTAAGTATTTATTATTGCCATGGACACAAGTGGGAGATACTCGCTTAAGGTTTATTAGCAGTTTGCAAACATTTCACCAAATCCTCCATTTAACAAACTAACCATTGGAACGGTTCAAATGGAGAATATGAATCCTAATGCAGTGAAAGTCATATCAGGTGCTTCCCAAGAAAAGTTACTGCTATAAGACAACTTGTGAATGACACCCACACATCTCCTTGAGGGACTAGCAAAAAATGAACTCTAACTTCACCAGTCAATCAAATTTTTGGGATAATTATTGGGCTGGTAATTATTAAGCGGATATTTGAAGGTTCATACATATGGGAACTAAGCATCAAATATCAGTTTGGATAAACGGAAACTTAGCTTTAAAATATTCGAGTGAAGAGAGGCCTCCATGAATCAGAGTGATTACTCCAAGTTATGTCTCCTCTGATGGTGACAAGTATTTGATTTTACACCAAAGTAACAAAAATCTTTTGAATCCCTCCATGCTTTTTAAGTCTGTTCATATGATCTTCCCTTTCTTTAAACAGAATATATGCTTACCATTATCCCAACAGCGATATGGCATTATTTGAAAAAACTATGCGTGTTTTCAGAGCCTCGCGGCTCGCAGGGGACATATTTAGTGAAAATAAGTAAACCGAAAGTCACTGAGGCCTATCAAAATGTTTGCAGTCATAATAGGGAATAGGCTTGTCATTTCAGCTTTTAATCTAATCTACAGGGGATTAGGAAGGGCGTTAGCTATAAGCGACGTTTGAAAGTTGGAGCGGCAGTTTTTGCAGAGTATCATTAGGTGGATATCAAGCTTGTTGAAAGTAAACCAATTTGACGTGGTTGAAGTGCAGTGAATGAAGGGGAGATAATAAAGAGATGGTGATCGCGAGCCACAACCATTACTTGGAGTCAGGATTTAGCTCCACACCTTTTAGCGGAGATAAACGGTACTTTATATTGTCATCCCCCAAATCTTTAGATCTAGGGACGACAGGGATGAATGCTTGTGTCGCTTAACATGAAAGATGGATCGAAGAAGATGACAAATTGTTTTAGGAAAATATCCACTCAGGCGACTCTTGCAAGATAAAAACATCGACAAGAGGAATCACATTTCATTCTCCCTACATAGAAAAATTTCCCAAATAGTAAGAACCCATATTTCGAAGCCCCAGTAACAATAAAAGAAAGTTGAAAATAAATTAAATTATCTCGTTCTTTAAGTGCACGAATGCGGATTTCAAAATAAACTGGAACATTTTGACTTTTCAGGTTTAGTAATGACTTCCAAGACACAAAAAAGAGGCATTAGGTAAACATCGAAATAATCCAGCAAATTATTACACACACATGACATTGTAGCTTAGAATAATAATGAAGATGTATGGGAATTAATTTTATTGTACTCAAGGGACATGCACCACTTTTCATTCCCATCGAAGATGTCATACATAAAATTAGGGCAATGGTAATGGTACTTCGTAATTTCCCGGCAGTTCGTATCTAAAATATTCATACGCAGTGTACAAGAAAAATCAAGAAAATTCTGAAATACATCAATAGAATGAACACTGCAGATCACATTAACTTGGTCTTAAGTCGCACTTATAAGGATAATCCTACACCCGTCGTTTTTCCTTGGCCATTCACATCACTTATAGTCCAAAAAATAAGGGAATAGCTACCTCGGACCATTCGCGCGGATCTGTATGATATGATCCTGAGTTTTCACGGGGAATTTTTAGCGGCCATAATAAATTCCTACCTAGATTAACATTGGCTTCATCAAAATCTTGTATAGATAAAAAAACTGTCTATCTGTCACTTGGCTAAAAACTGTCACTTGGCTATCGATGCCGACAAATGGGAGTGGTCTGTAACGAGCGAAAATTTTGGAGGGAAATGTAAAACCAACTGCTCCAACTTAGACATGTCCTGGCAAAGGAAAGAAAAATATAAAACTCGTCAATTTCGAAGTTAAAGGAAATATCCAAACGAATTTAAGAGCATTCAGCCGCGCTGACGTATCAAAGATATATCTTCAGCACTCACCCATTTCCGCAAAGAACACACCTACGCAAATTCGAAGATACGACCCCGTCCGAATTAAAAAGTAACAGAATGTTTCCCTACGCACTCGCATCGATGACCAAAACAAAAAAGAGAGGAAAGCACAGGCCTTCCGATGTAGGTATGACTGAGAACGTCACGATTTTGAAATCTACGGAATTGGAACCAAAGGGTTTTTAAAAAATGAGCAAAGCCCCAGAGGCTCAAAGGTTCAAGCTCAAACTTATTTTATTTTGACAGACCTTAAATTATGTTTTGAAAGCTATAAGAGAGGTTCTTTTTCCATGTTATTCACAATTATCTATCCACCAGATTTCTTCCGATAATGCCAATGTTATTCATACAAGACTATGTAGTAGAATGCAGAAATATTACGCCTTAATTTTTTTTAAACTAGCCCCCCTGTGGGACGTTCATGTTTTCCCCGCTTATCTTTCCGCAATAAATGCAATTTTTCTCTACTTCACAGGTTTTCTTATTACACGTAAGTGGTGAGTGTGGTCACCAAGAAGACAACCATTCTCATTGTTGAATAGAGGGGGCACACTTACAAGGTTTTAACATTCAGGGAAAGTTTGATACTTCATTGACTTATTGAGACATTTTCTAAATCGACCTGGACATCCAACAATCGAGGATAAGAAGTCCATAGCCTTCCCGGTTTTTCTGGAAAAAACTTGTTTCCCTTACATTATATAGAAAACCATTTCTTTTACTGGCATAAATAAATAAGCAGCAATAGGGTCTCACAGGTTTATACGCATGAAAGCAGCCTCCGAGCCGAATTACGCCGTTGAGAGCGAACGAAGCAAAACTACGCAGTTGCGAACAAAATAGTCCATTCTTGGAGTTTATTGCAATACTTCCGCACGTTGCCTAGAGAAAATAATGCTGGAAGGAGAACCTTTTGAATAGTAAAAGGCGCAGAATACGAAGAACGGTGAAATTAAATTCCCGCTTTTTCGGCTGATCGATGAAGATACCCATCATGTGTCCCCAGTAATGAACATTTGAAACTCATAAATTAGAGTTTCTGAAAAAAAATGTCAAAAATGTTAAATGGCTCCCGGCAGTTAACTCCCGGTGAGGATCGAAGCGAATGTGAGTGCGTAGTGAGATTTCCTAATCACCCCAATGACGTACACCTTGCGAGTCACTTTTCTATCCTAAAGGGCCAAAATGGGGAAGATACTTTTTTAACTTATTTCCAACCAAGAAACGCGTAACGAGAATACTCAGAATACAGCGGTGAGCCACGCAAGGTAACCAATATTCCTATTGACCCAAAAATAGGGAAACCCATGGGATTATCAATACCCTATTCTAGAGTTTTCCCTTCTTTTCACTTTTGCCCTTCCCATAGTTTTGCTTTCTTTTGCGAAATATTCAAATGCTCTGCCAATTTGGAATACACGAAGTTCCACGTGGAGATAGCAAACATGACGTTTAGGATTCCCTAAAACAGAAAGAAAACAGAAGAACTAGAATTCTGAGCCTTTAACTACATATTTAACGACGGGACAGGGGCCAACACAAGTGAACGAAACGATAAGTGTCGCCGATTTTAGAAGGGAGAGTTCAGGTAGTTGAGAATAGATAAAGGTGTTTCAGAAAAAAAAATTAAAGGAATATTTTTATAGTGGCAAAACTCAGATTTACTGTGAATGTATAATGAAAAAGGGATCCTATATTTTAAAGCAGTGGGCAGAATAGTGAGAATCGTCGTGCGAAGAAAAAAAAACATCCAGAGAAGTAGAAGTCGTTAATCCTGGCACCCTTGATTGGTTTAAAGTTGCTCGTGCAAAAAATATTTGAGTTAGTGGAACGATGGTGCTCGAGGGCCCATACAGCTAGCAAAAAAATTTGAAATTAACATTTTCGTGCTTGCAATGGCTGGCTGGAGCGATTTCGAAAGAAGCATGTCATTGACTTCAGAGGACTTCATTGCGCCGAAGCTGGTGATGTTAACAACGATCTTTACTGTGATTGGAAGCCAAGAATTTCATCCATTAAAAAATAGCGCCAAATCCGACATATATTTAACATGAACGGAGGTGGATTATGTTATAGTACTCTTCCATCTCTGTCATTTCCCTCTAACAATGTAAGGGGGTAGCACTTAAAAAGAACAATAAAAGCGTGCTTCTGCATACATGGAGATTGAAAACCAATGAAACCATTTATCATTGGGAAATCATTATTCAAACATTTCAACATGAAAAAACAATATGGACCGTGGTATGCCAATAACAAAGCATGGATGACTCTAACCATTTTCGAAGACTAGTTAATACTTTTTGACAGATGAAAAGGCAGTCAAAATTTAAAAAAAATATCCTTTTGGATAATGCTGGACAATACCCTATGACACCTTCAACAATTAAAGTTGAGAAATGCCTCGTTGCGGTTTTTTCAGCCAAACACCACATCAAAATTGCAACCACTTGACCAGGGGATCATCCAGGCATTTAATATGAAATGCCGCAAAATAATAATGTGACATTTAATTGCTATAATAGACAGAGTGGCAAGTGCAACTGAGCTTGTGAAGGGATTAACTGCTAGCAATGCTGTTACCTGGATAATTTTCTGGTGGAGAGAAGTCGAACACTGAACGGTAACTGTTTCTTGGCGTGTGGTTTTTCCATCAATGAGGCAGATGTTAGCATCAATTAGGAAAATACCATCATAGTAAAATTGAAGGGAAGATCGAAGGAAGTAAGATTGAAGGAAGACGAGAAAGGCCAAGAGAAAAATACATTGGACAAATTAAGGGTGTAAAACAGAGGAGTTATCAGGGGGGAGGGTATTAACAATAAATGTTTGCAAATTTTTACATCATTAATTAATACGCACACACACACAGAGTGAATTAATACAAGATGTAATAAAAAGAAGAAATAAGCTGAGGCTCACATAATATCAAAGAAATTCACAAATGTGTCACTTTGATCCAGAGTATTTTTAAGAGGTTTACAAATCAATCTAATCACAGCAGTCTGGGTGAATATCTATTGCTTGAAGGTACAATGCTAAAAGTTCCACTTTAGTACGAGTCTCGTACATGTCAATCCTAAAATATCCTTCGCGTGAACATTTGCATGGTCACCATGATTAACTCTGTGTCGATGTTCATAATTTCTAATGGGAATTCCATTGCCACTTCCTATGACTTAAGCATCAAAATATTCATAAATCACAAAGGTGCACCAACTTTTGGTGGGCTTTTGCAATCAAGATTTCAAGGATAATTATTTAACATAATATAAATGAAAAACAAGCAGATATTAATAAACTAATTGCACTATAAATACTCCTTTAACTATTTTTGCAAATATAAATTTTGAAAAAAGATGGTGATGTGGGATGTTAAATCCAAAGGTATGTTGATATGGGATTATAAATACTAAAAGTCTTACCGCGCATGAAATCCTTAAATTCTGGGCTTGGAGACAGATCCTTCCCTTTGCCACCTGTAGTTTCCCAAAAACTTTCAGTAAGCAGAAAATCACATAGCTTGGATTCAACTGGGGATGTCCAGAGGTAACGCTTGAATTGGAAAGTCCTTCTGTTTAGTAATCAAACTCTCTACCCACTACACTGCTACACCTCCTTTATTATGAAATTACACCCACATTATGAAATTAAAATAGGCAGACGTTTCTAGAAATACACAAATATAATTTGAAAACTTTCATTATTTTACAACACACGAGTCTACCCTTTAAAGGTTTAGGCAAGTAAATTGATAACTCAAGATGACGATTTAACAATTAACAATTTATTTATGGTTACAATGCAGCAATTATCATGTATTTGTATAACTTAATTTCTCTGGCAAGTATGTCACAATATTACAGGTCAGTCAGTCTTTAAGTTCATTTTTTAAACAGAGGAGAACACCTTTCCAATTTAAAAGAATTATATTTCCATTAGATGCAATTCTATACATTATACCAAAAACTGAAAATGTATTTTAATTTATGCATAAATGCTCCATAAGTGTTGTTGACTAATCCAAAATATATGCTAATTTTAAAAATTACATATGATTATGATACCGACAAAATATGTTGTAATGAAGTTGATTACCTCTTTTCAAATATTTTTATTACCAACTACAACTGAAGTATATCTACTCTTTTAGCACCAACATTAGCTACAAGTACAAAAAACCTGCTGTTTTAAGGTGACCAGTAAAATATTATGGCATTTTGCACTTCATTAACAATTTTTCTAGCATCATGAAAATAATGTTAAAATTGAGTACTATAATTCATCTACTCATCCACTAGTTTTTCCTGAGTTTAAATCAAAATAAATCGCTCATATATTATACTGTTTGTATATATATATTTTATACTGTATACCTACTCTAAATGGGGTGAAAAGGATCAAAACTTCACAAAATGCTTATACAAGTTGTATATAATAAACATTCACTAAGTTATTTGTAATAAATATGAGCAAAAATTGAATTTTCATTGTTCCATGCTATAGCCTACTGGTAGAAAAGTATTTCATAAATTCTTAGTTTATTTTTATAGTTTGGAACAAGAGATCTAAGCTATGCATCTGCATATACTTTTAAATTACGAATATTTATATATGGTTTTATTTGTCCAAAAAATATGAATTGTAGAATTATGGGTTTTTATTTTGCTTCAGTTTATCACTATTTGAAATTTATAAATTTTTAGGACATTTCCGTGAAAATTACTCACTTTTATAATAAAATATCTGAAATTTACAATCTGACTTAAGGAAATGGATACGTAAAATGAACAAGGACAAATGTAAATAGAGAATTTTGAATTTTTCTCATGATTATTCAACAATTATATTGATCAATATTTATCATTTCCTGATGAAGGTAATTATCAATATTAACATACATGAAGCTGCAAAAACTCTACGAAATTATCAGTATTATCAAAACCTAAATATATTGACAGTAAATACATAACAAATATTGAGCCTGAAACTAAACACACAAAAAAATTAATGCACTTAACAGTTACCCAGAGAGCACGTTCATTTCTCATTTTGAGCAATTTCCTGGTTTTATTTTTACTGTATCATGTATTTACAGTGTATAATTGCGAGAACTATTAGAGCAACTGAGAGACCGATTGCACTACTTCTGATTACAGAGTCATACATTTGGGTGATACCTTCCATCAGATTTACAGCTAAATTTTTTCTTTAATCAGTAGGTAACAAACTTCTTCCTTGGGTGTTTTAAAACCTGATGTTTAAATAATGTATGGGGCATATATTCATCGTCATCAAGATGTATACCAAATTATTGCTTCACGAAAAGTGAAATTGTTCTCCTTGAGTCTGGTAACAAGGAATTCAAAATGAAAAAAAAGATGTGCGTATTTGGGATTACCTTAACATGTGTGGCTAAACAATTATATATTAGGAAACTTTAAAAATATATTTTATTTACCTCTGACAGCATAATATGTATTGCAGGAGTGTGCCAAGCAGGGTTTTTCCTGTAGTAAAATGAATCTCTACTAAAATATGAAATGATTTGGTACCAATTCAGTCAAGTGTCTCATTTTTAAAGCTCAGTCTTAAGTAGCGTGATTTAGAGTAAGCACACCAAAATGAGTTTCAAGTAAAAGTTATGCTATTTGAAAGGATTTAATTATGAATTCATGGAGTGAATATTGGTGGGATAAAATTTTTCAATGCTAAAATTGACAGTTTCCATTAACTATTGTACTCCCAAAACCAAAATTTAAATTTGAAAATCACAGGCAATTCATTAGTGATGGAAACGTAAGGTTTTTAGTATCATCGCTCATTTTCTAGATTCCTATTCCCAAGTTATTCTTGATGGCTATATTATCATTGTAGTTGACCATGATTATAGCTTTGGATTTTGACAAGTGATGGCCTACTTCAAACATGAACTGACCTCACAACCAAAAGGAAAATCGATTCCACAGGGGATTTCCTATTGAAATATCAACATCTAGACTTCTTTAAAAAATTCAGCCCTTTTCTCAATTTTATCCCAAATTTTCCAACATAATTTTAAGGTACAGATTCTCCAAAACATAGAGATACATTAAGAGGATACTAAATTATAACCACTAATGCAAGAGTCCACAGTGAAAACTACTCAGTCTAAAGATGTTCATAAAACCTTGAACACAATTCTAAATTATCCACTAGCACTCACACATCACAATGTTGGCTCAACTGAAGTTAGAGAGATTCCAAGAAACTGTGGGAGATGCTGCAACAGTAACTTTCAACTGAGTCATCTGCTAATGACTTTTAAACTCTGGAATTGTTGCATTGAAGTCAATGGGAGTGGAGATAGCTTGATACATAATTGTAGATGTAACACCATGCCATCAGTAACTGTCAATTCTATCAGAAAATTTCATTTTTTCTCCTCAATTTTTCATGCCTATGCAAATAATTACTGGAGGTACCTTTACCACAGCCAAAATACAATAATATTTAAAGGTTGGTATGAATCATACAAAAACTCACCTGACCTTGAATATAATAGTTAGCAAATAATTATTTCAAATTATTTATATCTCTCATTCCATGATGAGTATTAAGGCCTGCACTATTTTTAAAATTCCTAATTTGTAAAGGAGATACTATACATGGGGCCATTCCATGCATATTGACAAATAACAGCTAGCAAATGTAAACAAACGACATACAGGTGGTGAAATTCAGTCATCCACAAAGTTGGTATTGTACATATTTCAGTGTGGCATGAACACATTTGGACACTTGGAATATTGTCTAGAGATACATTTGGCGTAAGATTTAAACAAATGTTTTACTACCTGACCGTTTCTCTCTATGATAGGCAATATTTAATGAAAAGTGTTAATGTAGTTATGGCAATCATTTAATTGGCATTAATCAAACAATCCCCTATTATTTTAATCTGCATGGAGGTGACCTGTGCATTGAATTCATTCTGCAGCAAAGGTGAAAGTCATGCAATACTTGAAAGTATAATCTTGGGGAATGAAATGCTGCCAGATAGAAATCATTATTAATCCTCTTTGAAATGATTATTTACAGCTGTGGATCATACACTTCAATCTCAACTGATATCAAGAGGAAATATATGAACAAATTCATTCAATGCACCATTTTCATGATTTTTAATTCGAAATTGTTGCATTTTAATGTGCATTAGGACTCCATTGAAATTAATGTCATGGCATATCCTGCTATTCCTTTGAACATTCTTCCAAGTTTTCTAAACTATAACATGGAAATCCTAATTTCAGTAATATATTCTTGGAACACTGATGAACTTGAATGGATTTGAAAGAATTTCAACAGACCACGTTCATAAATTAATGCTAGCAAAGCTTTGCACACCCCTAACAATGTGCCATAGAGGTAATAAAAAGGTCATCGAATTCAAGAATCATGTAACATACTACAATGAATATCATTTAATAACACTGATGTAGTAGAGAGATTTAAAATATATATTAGATCCTAATCACCCCATTTTATGGTGCATGTCTACTTATTTTTTGCTTAAGAATTAGCAGATATAACAATTTTTAACATAAAGTTATATTTAAATTAATTCTACCATGAAAAAATGGAGATATAATAAAACAATTTCATGTTAAGTACCATCCACAAATATACCTGAATTACCAAAAAACTTTCAAGTATATTATTAACAAATCACTTCAATAATGACTTTTAATGAAAGTCTTGGTTTGGCAAGAGGCATGACTCTATTATTCGGCAAAATATTGCGAATTTAATTCGTGACTAGGTTAAAAGAAATGGGTCCGGAACAGAAATATTTGAATCCAGCCCTTTCACGATTTTGACAATGGCATTATTTCAATATATCTACAAGCAGTGGTCAACTTCAACAGATGTGTGTACTAGAGATAATTTTACCATAAGATGCATGCATAAAGCATCTCCATAAAATATATAACTGCCAAGACTACTCCTATTTAGGATCAAACACAATTACCAAGAGAATTTATTTCCCATACCTAAGCATAAAAACTAAGATATTTAAATCTTACACATTCTGAATTTCATGCCATTTTAAATGACAACTTATATGAGAATAACAACCAAAAGACTTAGAAAGAGACATTATGGACTATAATAGCATAAAATTCTTATAACCCACTACAAAAACAAAGGAATTTTACACAATCAAGAAGAAAAAATCTTAAGAGGATAAGCTCAAAAATAATAACAATAGATATCTGCATGTAATATAAATACTGAGTAGGAATACAGCACCCTTTCAATTTTAATTCATAACAAACTGAGATAATGCTGATATTTATAACAATGAAATTCAATGAATATCATAATATAATCCATATTTACACCAACTGGTTTGACTCACAAAATCCACTGAATTCCTATACACTACACAAGAAAATTTTAAAAATCCTGAAAACTTTCTTTATGTATATGTTTACTTTCAGTAAGAATATCACGTATTTGAGCATGGCATTAAAACATAATCAAGAATAATATTGCTAGGAGGTCTTACTAACTCCACATTAAGGCAACTCTGAAGCAGTCTCTAGGACTATTGCATAACAAAATTCTGGATTAAAAAATAGCATAATGCTTATCATTTATAAGTAAAACGCTATTACAAATAGGCAAGCGTTCTTGTGTCATTAAATTAGGAATTGGTACTTGTCTTCACATTTTATAATGGTATACTGTATGTACTTTTCTTTCCATTCTATACCATTGAATCACAGTTTCACAATTGTACTATATTTTTAATTAGCAAATTTATGAGTGATAAAATTATGAGTTTACCAATTAAATATGAAAAGGTTAAACCATATATTACTTTTTGAATTGGTCTTGTTTACCTGCAAGTAGCTTAGGCACTTGAAAGAGTATAATGATTCAATCTCCTCATAAAAAATTTTGATTAAGTATTTTTCATGAAACCAGTTTCACATTTTATGTGAAATTATTTGCATCACTGTGTCAGTAGCCACTTTCTTCATAAATGGATGAAAATGTATATTAAACATTCACTTCTCCATGGCACGAGGAGCATGAAAATAACAATGACATATAACCATTCTTCAACAAGCATGTAATAATAGTAATCACTAAAAAAATGTTAAAAATTATTCTACATTAGGTCACTTTTAGACCTCTCGACAATCATTTGGTAAGTACTTAGGTATATTTCCACAGGTGCAGACACTCCTAACCTACAGTCTCATTTAAATATTTATACCATTCATTCCTTTGCATCACAAGGTACAGTTTCCTCTTAAACCAATTTTTCTTTTATTCCTGCTCATATGAAGCACAAACAACATCTCCGCTGACATTGATTAATGACTGCCCCTGAGAAAAAAAGTTAAAATTAGGCATTAACAACACTGGTATAAAAGTATTCAACAAAAGATTGAGTAAGGTCTGTGAAAGGAAGCAATTATTATAAAACTTAAAAAATCTTGAAAAGACACCATAGCTATTCTAACAGAGTATTTTCAAGTACAAAAATGCTTCAAGGCATCAAAAATGATTCCATCAGCATAAAATGGATTCAAAGTCTTAGCAAGTTGACTTATTCAATTGCTCATGATAAAAACTCCACTTTCATACATTCTAATACATAGCTAGTTATTATTCTCAAATGTGGCAAATAATATTCAACAGAAGATGCATGATATCAGGAGTGAGCCAGTGAAATTTGGCCATCCAAAGAATTTGACATATTCTTATATCATCAAGATGATTCATCTGACAATCTGATCAGCACTATATTGCATGAATATTTATTATCCTAAACTTTTTTTGATTTAGCCAAACCTCAATTGAAACTGCGTTGTTCTTAGTAGTAGCATTAGAGGAGGCAACTGATAGCTGCCATTTTCACAGCTGGGGATAGTTGAATCATTTCAGTAGAGTTAGGGATTTTTGGGGAGAGAAAGAGGAGTAGAAACTCTGCAACGGCATTAGCCTACTATTCATGAATGATGCCAAGGGGTCCACAATTTAACATCCCATCAAACAGATGGCATACTGCACTCAAAGTCCTCTCCAAATATCACTCAGATAATTATTAGGATACCAGAAACTTTGTTTTAAGATAAGAAAAGAGTTTGGGATGTGAATAAAACTACAAGGAATCATACTTAAAGATCATGACACCTTTGATGTGTCAATTAATAATATCCAGTCTGAATCTTGATTCACTTTAATATGTCTTTGCGGCTATATCAAAAGAAACATAAGTTTTGGTGTCGGGATGAATTTATAATACTTTACAAAATAGTATTGAGAAATTCTTGCTTAACAATTTCACATCAAACTGTACTGCCTGGCTCAGTATTTCCATGATATAAAAATGCTACTTTTTTAAATACGAGGTATATGACTAGTAGAAATGAACCTAGGGATATGGAGAGAACTTATCACAGTTATCCTGTAAATGCTAAAAATTCACCCCCGTTGTTTTTAATTATTATTACTACTATTAATCAACAATAATTAATTATCATTATTATCTTGAAACTAATTTCAACAAATGGCACGGAGTGAAAGAAAATGTTTTCCTATTGTCAACTTTCAATTAACTTGATTTGTCATCCATAGAGACAGAACTTCCCTCTTTTAGGACGCTTCTGTGACACCAGATATGCCATAAGTCATAATCAATGCCATTTGCCAACAGTCATTCCAGGTGCTATTATGAAATAACCACCAATGCCATTTTTGAATACAGTTCAAAGAATAGCATTGGGGACTTATGAGTTACAGAATAACCCAGCTGGTATTGGTTGAAGGTCCTTAGGCCAATAGCTCAACACTCCACCAATTGGACTGCCAAGCCAAAATAATTTTATTCTTCATGATTTTACAATGCTCGTGGTTCAATGTTATGCCATCCATTCTTTTGACTCTCAAATAAATAACTGAAATGATGCCAATGGACTACCATGACTGATACTGCAAATACTATATTACCCAAGTATCTCCGTGGCATAAATATGCTGGATACTGTACTATATGATGAAAGCTCTTTAAGACTTTAATAATGCTTATAGGCTTCAGAAATAACAGATGAAGGTATTTTTGGCCATGATACTACCCTACATGAAATAATGTATTTTGACAATCAACAAAACAATTTTTCCCACAAAAATGTTATCTTCTGGCATAGAAATCCGGCAGAAACAATTTTCTTCATTTTCACATGGTTTCATGAGGAGATATACAGGAGATATACCTGTGTACATATCAAGAAATTGCTTAGGTCCATGTGCAATAAACCCTATACAGCCCACTGCAGACCTCTCTTTCAAAGCCTTGGCATCTTAACAGTCCCTAGTGTTTTTATTTATAATTCGATAATTTTTGTAAAAAAGAACATGCATCTATTCCCATCAAATAATGGCACACACGCTTATGGGACAAGGAAAAGAAATCATCTGTGTGTAATGACTGCTAGCATGACAATGATGTCCAAGGGACTTCATTCTCTGTGCATCAAAATATTCAACAGGCTTCCCATTAGTTTAAAAAATGAGAAATCACTCTCTATTTTTAAAAATAAAATATTTATGTACTTAAATGAAAAATGTTTTTACAGTGTGAACGACTACTTCAATTCTGGGTAATTCTGAATTTTATATTGTGTGATTCTTAACTATGTGTGTAGGTGTAATTTTATTTTAATTTTTCTTTTCTCTGGCTAGTAATCCAGTTACTATACTTCTTGACGTACCCTATACGATTACATAATTGTATGATATTCTGTACCATACTATGTACTTGTCAATTGGGGAAATAAAATTATTATTATTATTATTATTATCTGACACTCCAACTTTTACAACTGATATATCCTAGTCTATGCAGCAATTATCACTAACTGATAATAAAATTATGCAAGAATTAAGGCTTTGTATTAATTAAAGGCTGACAAGAATACGGCGCAAGCAATCCAATAGTTTTTCATCATAGATAGAGAGTGATTTGAGAGAAATTCTAAACAAAAAGTGACGCATTGTTCCATATGAAAACAGAGAAGTGTTGATTGCTGGTCTCACAAATCCTCACCGCAGAATAACTTAAAGAGCCAACCTTCATCGACTGAAAAATACAGAAAAGTGCCTAGGCTGCTTTTTTACGCATTTAAGAACCTACAAAAGAATTCAAAGATACACGTAGAAGCTTATTTCATTCACCTTTTTTTAAAATGCAATAAAACCCATTTTATGAAACAGAATATTTTTATTATTTTGTTAATGTAGGTACATTTTTAAGTTTTGTTGCACACAGTTTTGAAAATCAAATCAGGTAGATGACGCCTCCCATTGTCCATAAACTGAGTAAGTCGATTTATGGCACTTGGCATGACCCTTGCTAGCATAACAGTAGGTATGTTGTCGTTCAGGTCTTGTAGGGTCCTTGAACGATCGACATAAATGTGGGATTTCAAAAAATTGCAAGGGGCCAAATCGGGGGAGCGGGCTGGTCACTCCAAATCACCCCTAATTAAGATGAGGTGCTCCGGGAAGTGTTCCCGAAATACAGCTATCGATGCCCTTGAAATGTGAGCACCGTTGCTCAGTGAAGTTGGAATCAAAGTTCCCCTAAGTCCAGTTCATCAAGTCGTAGAAAAAAAAATTCCTACAAGATGTTTACATACTGGTCTGAATGCATTGTCACTGTGACCTCATTTTACTCAAAAAAAAAACCAGGGACTAACAATACCAACTGAGGAAATTGCACCCCACACTGTGACTTTAGGTGAATGCAAAGGCATTTGATGCAATTCTCAGGGATTGGTGTCAGCCCAGTAGTGCATGTTCTGTTTGTTAACATATCCACTCACGAAAATGGGCTTCATCACTGAAAAACACAATTGCGTCCTCAGGAACGTTTTCGAGGAGAGCCTAACATGCTTTCCTCCGAGAATCGAAATCACGTTCAGAGAGTTCCTCCACAATCGCCATCTTGTAAGGACGGTAATGAAGATCTTCGTGAAGAGTTCGCCACACTGAACGATCAGAAAGTCCAAGGAGTGACGCAATTTTGCGCGCGAACGCCGTAGGGATTGCAAGATGGCAGCTCTCGCTGCCTCAATGTTCTTAGGTGATCTGATGGGCCGAGGGACTCCAGTTCTTCGTCTTGCCGCACTCGCGATATGCCAGAACGTAGTGACTCATTTGATTGATTTCCGGTCCTGGACAGGGCCCAACATTGCAGCGATTTCGGAAGGCCCGCTGGGTTTCAATTACAGAAAATCCGTTCGAAAAGTAGGCCTCGACGGCAAACGCACGCTACACACTGGTCCAACGCATGGTGGCGACTGGTCGGGGTGGGGGAAAAACTTTAGAACCCTGGCTGTCGAATGAAACCACTCTTACCTAGCTACGACCTCTGCATCCTGATTGGCACGCATTTCAAAAAAGGAAGTCATGTAGGCGTACCCTGCACGAGATGAATTTGAAAAGTCCTCGGAACGGAATAGAAAAAAACGACACCTCAGTAAAACTTTTTGTTTTTTCAATGTCGTCTCCCTGTACACTAATGCACTTGATTCAGCGATATTCCAATGTCTTGAACACACATCAAAAATAAAATTCCTTCATACCTGCAAAATACCCGTCTACTTTGGCTGTTAGTTCTTTGTTTGAAGAGAATCTCCATCGTTCGAGGAAAAATTTGTTCTTGGAGAAGAGATGGAAATATGATGGAGCCAAATAAGATGAATAAGGTGGATGTGGCAACAATTTGTATCTAAGTTCACGTATTATTGCCATGACAATTACTCTTGTGTGTGGCCGTGCATTGTCTTGATGAAAGGCGACTCTTCTTTGAAAATCTAACTCTTTTGCGTGTATTCGTGTATACTTTGCTTCAGTTGGTCCAAGAGGTTAGCATAGTGTTTTCCAGTATTTGCTTGACCAGTTAGAAGATAATTTATCAGCAAAATCCCTTTCGAATCCCAGAACATTGAAGCCATCACCTTTCCGGCCGACCTTATTACCTTTACTTTCTTTGGTAGTGGATCAACATATTTACACTGTGAGAAAAACAAAATTTGTACCTTTCCAAAGATTTGTTTGCAACATACAACGCGTCACAGTTCTTTGAACCATCTTCAGTAGTCCAACGCTCTATCCTTGGACTACCACGTCGCATAACACATTTATACAATAAATACAAATATAAATATATCGTTCAAATGAATGCTACATAGAGATTCCGGTTCGGTGTACGGAGAAAGTTAAAGGCAATGCATATCGTGAAGGGACATCTAAAACCGGGGTTTCACATTTCATATAATGATGAAAATTAGGTTTTTGCAAAATACGAGGGCGATTCGAAAAGTAAGGAGTCCTATTTTTTTTCATGAAAAATCAAATTTATTCTCAACTTTGTGTGCATCGTATGAAAGGCTGAGAATTTAGCTATTTTTCTACATAGTCGCCTTGAAGATCAATCACTTTTTGGATCCTTGTAACCAGCTTTTTAATACCGCCGCGTCATGAAGCCAACTGACGACTGCTTCTTGCACTTCCTCGTCTGACTTGAATTTCTGTCCTCCAAGGTGTTTTTTGAGAGCGGGAAACAAGCGGTAGTCGTTGGGGGCAACGTCCGGGCTGTAAGGAGGGTGGTCGATGATATCCCAGCCGAATTCATTGAGTAGGGTGGTCGTTTGATGTGACACATGTGGACGTGCATTGTCATGATGCAAACACAATCCTTTGGTGAGACACCTTGTTGTAACCGAGGACCTCCGACACAATATTCTGCACGGAGAAGTAGCCACTCTCTTTATTAAGGCCTTCCTTTATCTCATGAAGGGTAATTCTCCGGTTATTGCGCACCATCTCGTCAATTGGAGCCACCGTTGATTTCGGCAAACTCGGCCGCCCCGACCGCTGCTCATCGTGGACGTTTTCCGGACTATCAAAAAAATCCCGGCATCACTTTCGCACGTTTTTTAAATCCATATACTTCTCACCGTACACTTCCACTAAATGGCGACGAATTTATATCGGAGAAGCAGTCGTAAGTTGCCTTCGCGACGCTGCGGGAGAAAGGTATGACGCCGGTATTAAAAAGCTGCTTACAAGGATGCAAAAAGTGACTGATCGGCAAGGAGACTAGGTAAAAAAATAGCTAAATGCTCAACCTTTCCAACGATGTCCGCCAAGTTGAGAATAAAGTTGATTTTTCATGAAAGAAATAGGAGACCTTAATTTACGAATCGCCCTCGTAATATGGTCTGAGACACTGGGCGACGATTCTTTTGTTTCATTTACACTTGCAATTCAAATTCCAATCTTTGACAAGGAACAACCGATTGATATAAAATGCCAGGGTAAGAGAGAGACGGATTGCCACCCTGAATTAATTGTATTTAATTATGAGTCTTTTCATACTTGCATTACAATAAAAAAATTATTCCCCTAGAAATTGTGCAAACTGCACATTGACCTCTGTTTTCACATGAGATAAAAATCCTCTTCATGTTGACTGTCAACATTCACTCATTTTTATGGAGTGTGGCTTTCATTTTGATGGGAGTGCCTATTCGACGAGGTATCACACCTACTATATACAGCAGGAATATTTTAGAAGTCTAACTCACACAAGCTATTTTAGTCACTATGTTATGTGTTTAAACTAGTAGCATGAGTCACCCATGAGGCAGCAGAAACGATGGATGACGGGGACAAATTGAAAAAGATTGACTTCACTAGCTGAAAATTGTTTCGCGCAAGAATCCGTGCCGGTGCAGGGGAGGAAGGAAAGGTTACAATAAACCTGGATGAAAGGTGTGCCAGGAAGTGTGGCCCATGTGTAGCCAGTTGGAATCCGTGGAAAGAAGACGGCAGCGTGGGGAGGAACCCATGAACGAATCCGAACACGCGATGAATTTCTAATGGTTCCTATATCGCCAGAAGTAGAGCAAGAAAGAGAGACAGACGGTGGGTGTAGGAGGGAGACACGACTCGTTTAATTTACATTTCCAATCAAAGCAGGCAACAACCCCTGTCTGTATTCTGAACGCGTCTCTCTCCACATACCGTGGGAGGACTCCGAAATTAGGTTAGGTCTGAAAAAAAGGAACAAGAAGGGAAGCGAGTTTGCAAAGAGCATCAAGCGATGGCCAACAAAAAAATACGACCCTGTAGATCGACCCCTGAAATCGATAAACGATTGAGGAGAGCGGAATTCTCTTTTTGACCACGCAAATTGGGCCGTCAGATATCCCGAATACCAGTGAGCCGAGGCTATTTACAAAGGACGAACATGTTTTTTGTAAAATTATTATTATTACCAGCAGTCAGTCGGTTTAGGTAGATTTCTTATGGGCTCGGGGAGTAAGAGCTGCACATAGCTAATCCCTATGAAATCCCCCCGCGGAATCGAATATTGTAACATCCAAAATTAATATAAACTATATTTTTACAATGTTTGTATTTAAAGTATCGGGAATAATTTTTCCTGACGTGTATGTACGTTGCAGCGCGCTCACACCGCGCAGGATCGGAGGTGGAGGGTCTGACCTTCAACAAGCGCCAAGTACCAATCGCCTGCGAGCGTTCGTTCAGGCTAGATCGTGTTTTTAGGGGTTACCAGGGTCGAGTGACTCGGTACAAGCGCAAAATGCAGCGAATGATTGAACAGCGGTATACCATCAAATTTTGTGTTGGACTCGGGAAATCGAGTACAGAGGCGTTGCTCCAGGGTTACAACAAATCTAACAAGTCCCTTTTGAAGTTCTTCTTGCTCTCTAAGTCATTGATAATGTTAATGTTATTAACATTAAATAAATACAAATCTGATAACCCAGGCAATATTTGTCTAAAGTTATCACCCTGGACAAACTTACATTTGAAAGTAACTGAATCTTGATATAATTCAGATTAAACTAACTTGTAACATTTTAGTTTAACTAGAATGAATGAAGTATCCTTACATATAGGCCAAAATAGGTATTGTTAATACTTGACACGGGCAATCAGCTTGGCTTATAATAATTCTTGCCCCATATAGGAGGTGTGGCGATTAAATAACTGGACTGGTGCTGCTACCAGTAAAGAATGGGTGCACCTTAGTAGGTTTTGAACATGTCTGTGCCTGCAGATGTTTACCCATCCTGAGCTCAATGGGCATGGATGTACATCCCTCAGCCTTGCAATGGTAGTCGCCCGTTCAAGTCCTTCCACTAACATCTAGCGGGAAAAATTCAGTGTACAGATGGATCAACAAGTTTCTTGTGAAAATGGGGAAAACTGGTACAGAAGCTCACGTCATGTTAAAGGAAGTGAATGTTTATCACACACAAATTTTTGAGTGGTTTAAAAGGTTTAAGAAGGGGCATGAAACAAAGACTGGATGACCCTCAACATCAAATTTGGATGACAACTTCCAGAATATTGGTACATTGACCTGCAAAAATCATCACCTGAGTGTTCAAGCACTTGCCGAAATCGCAAGAATTAACAAAGAAAGTGTTCATCAGATTTTGAATGAATCATTTAATATGTATAAAAGTTTGTGCAAAAATAGAGCCAAAACTTATCACTCCAGGGCATAAGGAATCAGGAACAAAAATTACTGCTGATGTTTTAAACAACATTTATAATAATTCAGAACTGTTAGACAGAGTTTTCACTGGTGATCAATCGTGGTTGTATACCTATGATCTTGTAACAAAGAACTAATCGATGCATTGGAAGAGTGCTAACTCACCTTGGCAAAAAAAGTGGAAGTGAGCAAATCAAAATTCAAAGCCATTATCATTATCTTTGTTGACAAGCATGGAATTGCCTACGTTTACTAGGTCCCAAAAGGTCTGACAGTCAATCATTATTAATACGTCTGGGTTCTGACTGCCCTTGTGAACAAGTGTGGAGACAAAGACCCAATTTATGGAAAACCTGGATGCTTTACCAAGACAATGCATCAGCCTATCCTGCCTTATCTGCTAAGGTTTTCTTGGTGAAATATTGCATCGTCGTGTTAGACCACCCATTGTACTCACCTTACCTGGCCCCTCTGTGACTTCTTTTTATTTCCTCAGGTCAAATTGGAGCTTAAAGAGGACAAGATTTTACAGTATGGAAGCAGAGAAAGTAAAAGCGATGGAGGTCAACAAGCCGACAGAAGCAGACCCTCGGCACTGCTTTGAGCAATGGATAATTCGTATGGGGCATTGCAGGGACTGGCAAGAAGAGTAAATGAAGGGGATAAACTCTCTAATGCAATTGATGATCAATAAAATGTTATATAGCACCAGTCTGGTTATTCAATTGCCACAATACATACAAACAACTAAGTAGTAACACAAATCTTAGACCTGGTAAGCCGGAGCATTGCCTTCACAGATGCAATGAAAATGGTTGCACATTCTGTGAAACGGGCTAGAATTTATGAACCTAACAACATGAAGAATTTCTGAAAGGTACGACATGAACCCGTGGATGAAATGCTTCTGTGGAATATCATCATCAGCAATAGTCTGATGTTGTCCATGCTGATTAATCTAATAGGTTCACACTCTTTTTTTGAGAGTCAATATCTCTCTTTTCAATCAATTTATCATCTTATTATTTAAAAAAAGGTAATTTTCATGGTATACTATTAAAAATATTATTATAACCATAAGTGCATCAGATTGTAAGAAAATAGAAATCATATAAGTAGATTGTTCGTAAAACTCTGCATGGAAAGTAACAAAGTAATTTCCCAAAACTATACCATTTCCAAAATCAGGGGTTGTTGTCCAGCACACACATTACACACACACACATTTATGTAAACCACGAAAGTCCTTTACTAGCCCTTTAAACCAAGGACAATGAATGATATCACTAATTTTACCTTAAAATCCAACCATGTCAGCCGTCATGATCGCTGTATCAATTACTTCTTAAATTATGTCTATTAAATTATTTATTAAAAAAAATAATGGACAAACATTAATTTCCTGCATAAGGACAGACCTGAGATAAAATGAATCTTACCTGGTTTTTATGAGGATTATGCAGTAAGACGCACTCCACAATAGAAAATGCAACAAGAGCATTTCCTCCAAGAGCACGTGCATGAGCTCTTACAATGCACAACACTTCTGTCATGAAGCTATGAACGAAACCACTAAGTCCTCCACTCTGCAATTAATGAATATTGAAGATAACAAGAGGAAAATTAAAATAAAAACACCTTAGTTAAACATTTTACGATAAATCAGCCAGTATGACATCAATGAATTTAAAGTTATTATTTCCTGAAATAATTAAATATTTATCCCCGCAATTGAAAAAATATTACATATATTTACTCATGAAAAGGTTGACCTCGGCAGACATATGTTACAGCATAATTGACACCTGTAACATTAAACCAGTATTATGTATTTATGTGAACATAAAACTAGTTAAGTTAGCTGGATGGTAATAAGGATGATTTCGGTACACTACACGAGGGTAATTTGAAAAGTTCTCAGATTGGAATAGAAATACGCAACTTACCTCATTGAAATTTTTTTTATTTTTCATTATAGTCTCCCAATACACTAATGCATTTGGTCCAGCTATGTTCCAATGTCTTGAGTCCATCTCAAAAATTAGATTCCTTTAGGTTCATCTACTGAGGCTTTTAGTGCATTTTTTGAAGAGAATCTCCATCCACCAAGGAATATTTTGAGAATGAGGAAGAGATGGAAATATGATAGAGCCAAACCAGACAAATTAGGTGGGTGTGGCAACAATTCGAATCTTAGTTCATGTACAATAACCATGACAATTATACTTGAGTGGCTGTGCATTATCTTGATGAAAGGTGACTTTCCTCTTTGCCAAACCTAACCCTTTTTCGAGTATCTTTTGCCGTAGTTGGTCCAGGAGGTTAGCGCAGTATTTTCCAGTAAATGTTTGACCAGTGGGAAGATAATTCACCAATCCAATCCACCTTTCTCATCCCAGAAAACTGAAGCCATCACCTTTCCAGTCGACTGTATCACCTTTGCTTTCTTTGATAGGGTAAACCAACGTTTTTCCTCTGCTCTGACTACTGTTTTGTTGCTGGAGTATAAGTAGTGGACTCAATTTTCATCTGTGGTCACAAACCAGTGCAGAAAATCTTGTTGGTTGCTGTTAAAATGGGTCAAACATTGTTCAGAAATTTTCATTCTGATGCATTTGTGATCCTGCATCAAGAGTCACCCCACCCATCTAGTAGATAATTTTCTATTCGGATGACATCCCTATAGCTTCAGCGATTTCTCACACTCTCAGTCGGTGATACTTCTTGAGCATTTTATGCACTTTTTCAATGATTCTGGGGCACATTTTGGCTGCCAACTTCGCGGATCACCATCTAAGCTGTCCTAACCAAACCAACTCGCTTCTCCACTTGGCAACAGTTGAATTTTAATGAGGAGAGCCCCCCAATCATGTACTGAAAGTAGGTAGGAATTTTCTTTGCTTTCATACCTTTCTTTGCAAAGTATTTACTCACAGCTCGAATCTCAATTTTTCCCATCTTCACAAATTACTACATGGGAACAACAACAGAAGAGGCATCTGCAACAAAGATCTCTTACCAGAGCACTGACGTGTCATTTGTTTACTCATAAAGGATTACCTATTACTACATGGGAACCTTGTTGGACTATCGTTGACAACTGGAGGTGATTCCTAGAAATATCAGAGACCTTTCAAACTACCCTTGTACAATTGAAAATATGACTATGCTTTTCATCTTAATTTCCTTAAGACCATTTTATATTTGACTTTGATCAGTTATATTTCACCGAAACTAACAATATGTGTACCTGCAGAATAGAAGCAATTAGGAAGCATTGAACAGCAAATTCAGAGATATTGACACCACAATGTATTTTTTAATCTTAAGTGGGTTTCAATAAATTTTGAAATAGTTTTTAACTATAAGTAAGGTCATAATGATTTTGAAATATGAATGATTATTAGAATGATGGCCAGAAACAAGGTTAAAACGGTATCAGAATTTGCTGTATTTGGAAGAATTATTGCTTGTTTCCCCGAATAAAATGAGTAGCACTCATATTTGTCATTCATTCAGTTTCTTTTATTCTTAACTAATTTATTATCAGAACCACTCAGGCTGCTTCTGTATCAACAGAATTATCAAATTCATATCAGTGCATGTTTTCAGCACAAAATTATATTTATAGTATTCATCAAAATCGTTATAAGCTAGATGGAGAGCTAGATGTTTACAATGCATGAAAGTAAGTGGAAAGAACATTTTGTAAAACTTCCATTTGTATAACTTACGTGGAGTAGTGATTTAAGTACAAAAAATTTAAAAAATGCCATTATTAATCTTTGGAACAGAGCTATAGATACCAATTGACGATTTATTTTCTCCAAACTGATACTTTCCCAGTAGTCATACCTCATTATTAACTAAATAAGAAGTGTTCATCCGCGTGTGTGGTCATTCTCAAAGCAATAATATCCATTCTCCAGTAGATCATATAAATGTGTTTGTAAAAGCAAAATGAAAGATTTTCTAACAGAAAAAAAAATTTCATTCTGATGCATTGTTCCCATATAACCCTATACAATTCCTGTTGCTTTTCCCACTTTTCTCATTCCCTAGAAGCCATGTCCTGTGCTTTCACCTTTTTAAATTTAAAATTTCTAATTTACAGACAATTTTAAAATAAAAACCATCTCAAAAGTGTTCATTGTACTGAAAATAATACAAAGGATAAAGTAGACTTATCAATAAGAATTCAATCTATACATGAGTAAATACAACAAATACATTTACAAGCATCTACAGGGTGCGGCACTTGAATCCGGACAAATTTCAATTAGAAATTCCTGCCATATCGTAGTTCCACTGGAGGTCACCATTGGCGGTCTTGAAAGCTATAGGCATCTAGTAAACAGTCATAACCTCAAAATGGCCGAGATGTTACATACAAGTGCATAGTGCAATCGAAGAGCTGCTATTATTGTAAGTGTTTATGTTGGCATTATATTTGGAAATAGTTCCATTCTTCTGGTACCCCAGATCAACTGTTTACAATATTGTGGCTAGGGATAATTCTTCAGAGAAGTCTGGGCCCTGACCCAGCGAGGAACCCTCATTCAAGAAAATGAGTGCTTGTCCAGATTTAAGCGCCACACCCTGCATATTCATCTAAATTAAGACTTTAAAACTCTTGGAAAAATGAATTTATTATACTATGATAACTTACCTCACGAATGCAAGTACTTTCTCGAATAAAAAAGAAATTTAGATTTCCTAAATATTGTTGTATATGACCTCCAGGGATATATGATAATGGTGTTACTTCTATTCCATGCCTTTCACCTAAAAGTGGCCACTGAGCCCACTTCATAAATTCCCATGAAAGCAGAAAAGAAAAATACTGTAAGTAAATATTTGGCCTTCAAACAAAATTCAGACATGCTTTATAAATTTATTAGCTAAATTAAATTGATCTCCACGCTTATTATGAATGAATTCAGATTATTAATGTGTAAGATACATAGTAGAATCTTGATACAACAAGTGTTGACCATCCCAGAAAAAATCAGTTGCTATATTGAACTCTTCATACTGATTTTATATTCACTCATAAATTACTTCCGGTGACTTTCAGCACAGTGCAAAAGCCATTGCTGAAGCAACTTTACTTGCTAGTTGTAAGGATATTCAATGGGCAACTATAAAGGATGATTTTGATGGCTTGATATTTTTGTGGGGTGCATTGTCAAATTAGACTAAAACTGATATGTTTCCCAATGTTAGTGGTAGATATGCTAGTTTGACACAAATGGCATACTGCAGCAGGGGATGGAGGTTATGTATAACATTTTAGAAAGGTATAAGAATGAAATAATTTTAATGCAGAGGATTTGAACATTTATATTCACTGTAAACCAATCTTTACTAACAATTGGCTGCTTAGTTGGTAAGCAACTGTTTAAGCAATCAGCCATTTATAGACAATTGAGAATTTTTACTTTTCATTGGCTCTCCGATTTCATCTTGGCACGATTATGCTGGAACATGAATTGAAAACAGGCAACAATAATAGTAATTTAAATTTGCTCTTACTGTTGGTCCACCTTCCTTCACTGGTGGAATCCACCCTTTTGTAGAAGGGATAGAGGTGGGTTTAGGTGTGCTTGTTTCTGGTGGCAGATGATTATCCTTTATTCCTGCTTCCTCCTCCTCCTCTAAACTAAATATCATCTCTGAGTCATCTAGAAAAACATAATAAATATACTATGACAGTATGCTCATGTATTTGTAAGAAAATTTATCATGGCAAGATTAAACACATTATTGAAGTAACTTTCTAAAACTTTAAATACCCAAGTCATTTGTGTTCCAAATCAATAATTATGCCAGTCAGAGAAATTAAAAAAATTGCTTAACTTATACAGAATAATATCCGTGCCCATGAAATGGAAGTTAGTATTTCCTAAACTACAGAAAGAAAACAACTTTTTGTCTTATTCTAGTCATATTAAGTTCACACATAACAGCTGATACAGCAATGTTAGTAGCAAGATTCAAAATTTCACCAGAATTTAAATATTACATATGATTCCATAGAGCAGTGATTCATTTCAGGCATGATATTATAAAGTATTCTAGTTGTAACCAAAAATATTCAAAGTATAAACTGTATAAAATTAAAAGTTGCAGATATGAATCATAATTATTTACCAGGCTTACGAGTAGAATCCCTAGAATTTCCTCCAGAAGTGTGCACTCGCTGCCTCCTAGGCAAACGCTCACCAAGACCAAGAGCCATTCCTTGAAAAAAATTAAGAGGTAATTACTTCAATGGAAATTCCATCTAGGCGATGAAATAAATTGGAACTCCAATATCTGAAGTTTCGGCTATCAATTTTTTCAAATATATTAAAATATATTCCTCAATCTCAGTGGAAGAAACCTTGCCCCTGGCATAACTGATCTTACTTTGTCCCCAGCAACCACCTGAACCAAATAACTATAAATCCAGCCAACCTAAAGTGCCCTCACAGTTCTCATATGCTTCCAGACTAATTCAGTACTGTTGTTAATATTACCTTTCATTTTTCCTTATAACGATCCCACAACGCAGTAGTAGAAATTGTAGTTCTCAAAAGTTTAAGAAAAACTGCCAGGTACTCGCCATCAATTAAAAAACCTGATACTTTGTGATTATGGTCATCCTTGATTTAAATAGAAAAATAAATAATCCTGTACTGAAATTATTAATATGCATGACAAGAACCAATCTTTCAAAGGTTGGTTTGATATGTGAGAGTAGTGCTCAAATAATATCAAACTAACAGTCTGCAACATTCACCACAGTAAGGAGGCCATTTCCTTTCCCTATACCACCTATAGTTTCCCAGAAAGATCTGGTACCTAAAAAAATTAACTTTCAGCTAGGTTCAAGCTGGGAGTGACCAGAGGTTTCACTCAAAATCAAATCTAGACCCTCTGTCAGAAAAGAAACTTAGTTATTCAACATATATTTTATTAAACACGACCTAGGTTTTGAATTGCAAAGTCATCATCAGGTTCGACTTTGTAAGTCGAAACCTAGGTCGTGTATGATAAAATATATGTGGAATAACTAAGTATTTTCTTTTCCAATATGAATCGCTTCCACAAAGTGTCGTCTCAAACCATTCTATTCTACACCCTCTGATTAGTAACCAAGTAACCCACTGGAATAATAAAAATCAAGAATTAGGATTAGTCACAGGGGGTGGTATCAATGAACTTTACATGCATAACTCACTTGCCATTCTATAAATAGCTAAACATTGATACCAAAATGATGAACATTAAAATAGTAATTAAAGTATCTAAATTGTAAACAAATTAAAGATATTTTGAAACTACGTCCTTTTCCAATAGCCAGACTGTACATTAACCCATACAAAACTGGACTATGGGCAGTAAGGGGTAATCTGGATTAGGTGAAATTTCTACTGTCCAGAGATTTGACTCATCTAACCCCATGAGGTATTCCACACAATTCTCATTCAGCATTGATTGCAGACAACTATCACTGACCATGCATTATGCATTAGAACCCCAAATTGAAAAAAAATAATCTCATATAAATATGAAATAATCTTATTTAAATAAAAGGTATAACATAATTCCTACAAAAATTAATTCAGTATTAAATGAAAAGTAGCTTTGGATGAAACAATAGTAATACATACTAAGCCATTTAAATATTTTATCCTTTCATTTTTTTTTATGGTTTTCCATGCATCAAAATCAATAATCAATCAAAATTTTATTCAAATTAATTAGACCTTTCTTTCAGGAAAACCTCAAAGCTCTAGTTTTAATCAGAAAGGTTCCCAGAATCACCACCAGATGTAATTGCTAGCACAAAGAGTTGACTATGTAGTAATAGGTAATCCTTTATTAGTTAACATGAAATGCATCAGTGCTCTGGGAACAGATCTGTGTTGCAGACGCCTCTCTGTTATTGTTCCCGCAAAGTGATTTGTGATGATGGGAAAAATTAAGATTTGAGCAGTGGTTTAATACTTTGCAAAGAAAGGTATGAAAGCAAAGGAAATTCAAGCCTACTTTCTGAACACACTGGGGGACTTTGCTCCTTCAAATTCAACTGATGTCAAGTGGACAAACAAGTTTAAGTTTGGCCGAGAGAGATGATGATATGCGCAATGGTCAACCAGATATTATTTGCGAAGTGCATAAAATGGTCAAGGAGGATTGCTGACTGTAAGTGCAAGAAATCTCTGAAGCTAGAGGGATATTATCTGAACAGGTATATCACATTTCAAAGGTGGAATTGGATTTGAGAAAATTATCTGCTAGATGGGTGCCGCAACTTGGATCACAAATGCATCAGAATAGAAATTTCAAAAAAATGTGACACGTTTTAACAGCAAACAACAAGATTTTCTGCAACGGTTTGAGACAACAGATGAAACTTGGATCCACTACTATACCCCAGAGATGAAACAGAAGTCAAAGCAGTGGAAGCGTGTTGATTCACCACCACCAAAGAAAGCAAAGGTAATACAGTCGGCCGGAAAGGTGATGGCTTCAGGTTTCTGGGATTCGAAAGGGATTTCGCTGATAGATTATCTTCTCACAGGTCAAGCAGCAATTACTGGACAATACTTAGCTAACCTCCTGGACCAATTACAGCAAAAGATACACAAAAAAGGGTTACGTTTAGCAAAGAAAAAAGTAACTTTTCATCAAGACAATGTACGGCCAAACACAAGATTAATTATCATATCAATAATAAATTAACTAAGATACAAATTACTGCCACATCCACCTTACTCGTCTGATTTGGCTTCATCATACGAAGTCTGATCAAAAAGTATCGTGACTTTTGTGTTTTTTCAAAAATTATTTATTTATTCACGAATATCTATTTTTTCCCCTTCAAAGTAATCCCCATTAGATATTATTCACCGATGCCAATGTTTTTTCCAATCCTCAAAGCACTTTAAAAAATCATTTTCTGTGATCTTGTTCAGTTCCTCCTTTGATGCAGTCTTTATCTCGTCAATCATGGCGTAACGTTGTCCTTTCATGGCCCTCTTTAGCTTCGAAAACAAGAAAAAGTCACTGAGGGCCAGATCTGGGGAATACGGTGGCTGCGGCATCATTAGTGCGCTGTTTTTGGCCTAAAATTCACCCACAAGGAACGATGTGTGAGCAGGGGCATTGTCGTGGTGCAAAAGCCAATTTTTGTTCCTCCACAAATATAGGCGTTTGTGGTAGATTGCTTCCTGCAAATTATGCATAACTTGCAGGTAATATTCCTTATTTACCACTTTACCCTGTGGCAAGAACTTGTGATGCACCATGCCCCTGCAATCGAAATAAAAATTGTAACCAAAACTTTCACCTTCGACTGAACTTGGCGCGCTTTTTGCAGTCTTGGCTCGTGCTGCAACTTCCATTGGAAGATTGAGTTTTACTTTCCACGTCATAACCATGAACCCAAGATTCGTCACCAGTTATGACCCTCAGGAGCAAATTTGGGTCGTCACGGAAAGAGTCATTAGCAATGTTAATGCATTGCTGTTTTTGGTTGAAATTGAGCAATTTTGGTACGAATTTCTCAGAGACCCATACCCAAATCATTGGTAAAAATCGAATGGCACGAGCCAATCGATATGCTTAGGTTCTCAGCAACTTCACTGACGGTGATTCGACGATTGGCTAATACTATTTTCTTCCCTTCATCAATGTTTTCATCTGTTGTTGACGTGCACGGGCATCTGGCACACTCTCCATCCTTCACATCTTCTCGGCCCTCCGAGAACATTTTGTTCCACTGATAAACATTGCTTCCGTCCAAGGTAGCTTCTCCATATGCCACAGTCAACATTCAAAATGCTTCCGTGCACTTAATTTTATTATTCACACAAAATTTGATGAAGGTTCTTTGATCAATTTTTTGGAACAGGCAAAAATCGAAGACAAGCCAAAACACTTCCAAGCAAAACAGGTGTCAACAATTAACTGAACATTCAAAATGGCCGAACTTTTCGGCATAAATGACAGACATAAGTACCAACATAAGCCACAAAAAATGTTGAAAATCAAATACATGCAGCCTGCAAAAATTCAAAATTAGCTATACTTTTTGAACAAATCTTGTACTTCCATCTCTTCCCCAAGCTCAAAATTTTTCCTCGGTGGATAGAGATTCCCTTCAAACAAAGAACTAACAGCCTAAGTAGATGGGTATTTTGCAGGTATGAAGGAATTTTATTTTTGATTTGGGTTGAAGACATTGGAATATTACTGAACCAAGCACATTAGTGTACAAAGACTCTACATTGAAAAATAAAAAAGTTTCACTGAGGTGAGTCGTTTTTTTCTATTCCATTGCGACAACTTTTCAAATTACCCACTTATGTTGTAACTGTCAGCTATAATGATTGGCTGTATGCAAAAATTTTCCTTTACCAAAAAAAGGGTTTTTACACCACTGTATAAGGGAAAGGAAGAGAAAAATCTTTTACTTGGCGTGCTGATTTACGGGGAAAGTTAATCCCTCACCAGTGATTAAACCCGCATTCAAAATTGTGGGACATACAAAATGACCTTACACGCCCACATTTACAATGAAATTTCAAGATTTGTTTTTCAAGGAAATTAATCCTGTTGCAAGGGACCAAATTTGGGAACCTAAAAATAGTGTCACATTGGTTAACCCAAATTGGTTTATGGGGAGATATTCCCAATGCCAGGGACTGAGAATGGGCCACCTTAACACCTTTTGCATTCATTTGAAAAAGACAGAATAGGTTTGTGAGGAAATTAATCTAGATACCAGGTACCAACTTAGAAGGAATAAGTCACCTTGCTTACACATACACTCACACGTACACCCACTCTCAATCACTCAGGTATAACAGAAATGGTTTAAGAAAAAGTAATATCAACACTAGGGACCACACTTGCAACTATAAAGTGGACCAAACACTTGAATGGCACTGTCCAAAAAGAATATGGGAAGCCATTAAGCTCTTCAGTCAAGAGAAAAAAACAAAGAGTAAATAAAAGAGCGGTTGGAGGAGGGCAAAAGAATAGAAACAAAATCAGGGAAACACAACTGCGCTCCCCTAAGTTTGGCCACCACTGCATAACCGTTAAAGCAGCACATGCAATGATTGAATTAAAATTAATCAAATAGATACAATTTAATGCATAACAATTTCAAGAATTAACACTTACCAACAACGTAGAGTTGAACTTCTTCAGGCTCAGGAAGATCTACTCGAAAAGTAAGATTGGCTAGGGCACAAGGAGCCATTTTTCTTAACTTGAAGAAAACACCCTGCAAGAGATATGTTCCCTTTTCAATTTTTTTAGTTGCTCTATTCTGTAACATATCTGCTAATTTGTTAAGATATTTAGTCCAAGAATTCATGAAATGAAGATGATATACTTAAGTAATAAAAATTGTTCAGAATACCTTAAAACCAAAGATGAAAAACAATAGGTTCATTATTTGAGTTCATACCTGAGAACAATTTCATACAAAATTTAAATAGAATTCCACCATGAAAGTTAAATCTACATAAGCCCCAACTGTTGCAAACACCATCAACTTGTAGACAAAATTCTTGAAATGATGATTCTCAATTGTATGAGATAAGAAGTGGAAGAATCCCTTTCAGCCCAGAGAAGCATTGCGTTTCAAATTATTGAAGGGTGAGAAAGCTACGAGTCACCATTCTGTATTCAACTCAATTTTTACTGGTTTTGTAAGATAACACCATGTAAGCCTTTGAGAATACGTATGCATTAACTTTACAGCTTTATTGTATCAATGGAATAAAACGCCACAAAAAGCATTTTTCTGATTATTCATTTACCAGTCCAATTCCGAAGTATGCTGACGATATTAATCCCTGGGTAGCAGAAATATTGTAGGTATCCTGGTGATTTTGAAACAAATCTTTGACAAGTTTGCAGTGTTTATCGTCTGTGGCAGTGATCGGACATCCACTGCGTGTTTCATCAACAATTATGGCTTTTTCAGGCTTGCAACCATGAAACTTTACTACCCATCAATTTACAGTAGACCTATCAACAGCATTGTCACCATAAACAACCCTCAAACAACGATGAATCTCTGTAGGAGTCACTTATTCAGCAGTTGAAATATTCGACACCAGTACGCTGTTTATACTTGTGTTGATATAGCACAAGAACATGCCTCCATACTTCCACTTCTCAAAATACACTGGATGAATGAAACATCCTCAAACCTGCGCATGCGTGTTGAGGGGGAATGTTACTTCCACAAGCGACCAGGAGTACTTCTGAAGGTCATTTTGTTAGTGATCCACAAGCATGTGTGCATTAGTTTTCAACCTACCCTCTAATATTCTTGGATAGTTTGTAGTTTACAACTTTTATATACATAAAAAACGATCAACACAGTAATCAACCCAAAGGTCGGTTTGGTAGGAGATAGTAGAGTTCACCCAGTACTAAGCCTGACGGCATGTGAAATACACACATTAGAGTAGGGGGGCCAGTTTCTTTCCTTGTGCCGGTTATGGTTTCCCAGGAAGATCTGGTACCAGAAAAATCACAGAGCTTGGGTGGTGCTGCAGGTGCCCAGAGAGGCTTACCCTGGAATCGAAACAGGGCCCTCCGGTCAGTAGTCCAATGCTCTACCCCGAGACTACTACAACCCACATATATAAATATTTGCTTCTGAATTTAGAAACATCTTATTCAGTACTATTTTTTGTTCAAACTTGAAAGAGGGATAAATGAATAAAATTAATGAGACAAGTATTGACCACTTGATTAAAAATATCTTTGAATCAAAATAAGACTAGTTACTCTTAAACACTCACAGCCCTGAAAAAAACCCTAATCATACATCAGTTCCATCACCATAGGGACAGATTAAAGATTATCTACAGTATTTCCATATTTAAATGACCGGTAAACTATCAAAAATCTACAAACAGTTACCCAGGCCATACTACACCTTAAATATTTTTATACAGCACATCTACATCATATTAATATCAAATTTTACCTGTAACAGCCGATTGAAGTGTAGTGCAATTGTGGATGGTGGGCCTAATGAGAGGGGCTGATTGGTATTGCCTTGACCTAAGTGACTCATCTGGGGAACACCAGAAGCACTCGAGGACAAACTGGAACTTAAGTGATGTGACCCCAGCACTGAACCTGCTGGAGGAGGTGAGAGTTTTGCTCGCCATACCTGTAAAAAAAAACAAACGCTGACGAAATTTTCACGCCAAGTGAAAAAAATAAGAATTCTGATTCTCATTTCACTACATAAAATCACATTGTTGAGGGGGGCTTGTTGATCTTTTAGACAATATATCACTCAACAGATTTTAACGAAATTTAAAGAAATTGATATAAAACATAACACTTGCCTGAGAAAACATCTGTAGATTTCTGACTACTCTTAATGGAGCTTTAGGGTCTGCAATTGGTGGAGGACGAAGACAAGTTGAGCATGAAGGAAACTGACAGTTATGTGAGGAGGAAAGAGCTGAGGTAGCAGATAAGGGAAGACAATAACAGAGTCCAGGAATTCTTTCTGTTCCAGCAACATGAAAACCTTTAGGAGGAAGCGGAGGGCCTGCCACAAGTAATGCTATAGCTTCGGCATCTTCATCATCATCCACCTAAAGCAAATATAGAGAAGAAAATTAATACATAACACATTATTCATGAACTTCCTTGCATCACTTAGGAACTGCTTTTCCAGGAATTCAACATTTCAGTTTCAAACACAGCAAATAAGATACACCACATGATTTATTATAATAACAAGGAAGCACTGATGAGCTGTAAACTATAATTTTACATCTACATATGTATCCTGACTGCAATCTATGAGATAATTTTGTTTTTCGTCCATTCAGTCTATGTAAACTACCTGGGCACATTAATGAAATAATTCTGTAATGAACTATTGGAAAAATAAAAATCATGGATGGAGATGATTATTCTAACAAGTGACTCATCAACACAATATAAACTTAAATTGAAATAATTGCCTCTTTTTCATGAAAAATATTAAATGATAAAACAACAAATTTGTATTTTTACCCTTAGTTACAAACAAAATTGTATAATACTTCTCAGATATGTTTGTGGCCACAATTTTAAAATTATTATACAAATGCAACAGTTTTGTTTATCGCTCGAATGAGTAATGCCTAGGAAAGTGAATATAGGACCATCTTGAAAATACTTATTGTACTTGAGCTTACGGATCCAGCATTTTTCTCAAACTAATATAAAACTGGGTGCTTCTGTGTGATGAACTGACTTTGTTTCGGTTGTTAATGAATTTTCACTTTAATCCTGAACATTTTTAAATGTTAGTACTCCTCTACCATTATACTACATAATCACGAATTTATTTTGTCACATTTATTCTTTTAATGCCAATCAATAACACTTGTATTACTCGGAACATCAATTTCAAAGAACTGGAGAAATCCATATCTAAAAATATTTGAAGGTCTGTACTCAGCATACACAGCAATAACGCAGTGATGAATCACATATTCAGTGATGCTCTAATCAACAGTTAAAGATGGTCACTGACTGACTTAAGGGTCAATTTCAGCCCTAATAATTTTGAGGAAAAAAAAAAGAAAGTGATGCAAATGGAAGGAAAATATAAAGTATTGAATTACCGGGTGAGATGTCACTGTACTTTGTAATTGACTGAAAAATTTATGGGTGACTCTTCTTGCAAAGTCAAAATGAATAAGGGAACATGTTGCTATAAACCATAAACACAGATATCAACCAGAAGGTTGGTTTGGTAGATGATGATAGAGTTCACCCAGTATAAGCTCAACAGTGTGTGAAAGTCACACAGGATAGGTGGGCCAGTTTCTTTCCCTCTGCCCGATTTGGTTTCCCTGGAAGATCTGGTACCCAAAAAATTACACAGCTTAGGTGGAACTGAGATTGCCCAAAAAGGCTTGTCTGGGAATAGAATCCTGGCCCTTTGGTTAGTCATCCAATGCTTTACCCCTGGACTACCACGACCCAGGGACAAATGATGGATACTTACATTTATACGTTATTTGTCACTGGCTCCTCATAATTTTTGCATCAAAGATCATGCATGGCATAACTAAACTATGAATTAGTATTTTAATGGAAGACTACTAGAGACACCACAAGATAATTTAATTTAAGGTTTTAAGGAAGGATTTATTTATAAAAATGACATGAGTAAATTTTGAGCGTCTTAAAATCCTTCTCTTTTGTATATATCCGACACTGCTCTGTTTTTGTAAAAAAATGTATGTTCTCAATGCATACTACTTTCCATAATTACATGACCCATGGCATGGATGTGTACATTTTTAAATATGGCACATGATAAAATTCAATCAATTTTGCAATGCCATGACTTTCAGTCAAATATACTGAAAATTATGAAATCTCCATTAAACAGCCATACCATAAAAATAACAGTAATTCTGGATTAGTTAATTTTTTCCTTCAAATTGACAAAACTTATGTCCAACAAAGAAGTTTAGTCCTAGAGCTAAAGTTTGGGTGTAGCTTGAAGTCAAACCTTATCTCTTTGAACATTTCTTTTCCTGCTGAATGAAATCACAAAAACACATATCGAGCATACTAGAAATAAGTCTAGAACATCAAGAGAGTTGGCCATCTAAGAGTGCTGATGGTTGGTAAGCTTTGCCTTTTCCTACGTGCCAGGTTTTAAGTATTAATATTATCATTTACATTTTTTGAAAGCTGATAGCTCTTGTTAAAGTTTTACTCAAAAGGATGCAGATTAATTTAAACAAGAAAGTACCTATGCTCAAATCTAGAATAGTGCCTTGTCGCAAGTGATGCATTTGTTGTAAAATTACATTGCTTCTTTTAAAAATAATTGTATTCTATCAACTATTTTTATTGGCTGTGTACTTTTCATGAACTTCAGTATTTCAGAGATTAAATCATATAACACTGCTATTTTGGAAACAAATACCCTAATTGACTATACCACTACTGCAAACCTCTAGAAATTATGCTGTTCCTATAATGTTCCTGAGTGAATGCTGAACAATTCATTCAATCTTCAAAAAATGTCCAATACACACGATTAAAAATTTATAATTCAAATGGAAGTGTGAACCAATCTATTTTGTTTTATTTTTTCATATTCATGGTATGAATTTTATCAATCATATGATTAGATACATATTGCTTCATTTATTCACCAATTTATTTAAGGCTTTTCTTTAAGAAATAAGTCAAATATTTTGTAATTCAAGCTTTTGGACCAGCGTTCCAATTACAGGACAAAACAACATACCTCTAGAACACATGTATCTTTATTTCCAGCAGACAGATCCAGTTGGGGTAGTGAGTGCTGGTGTTCATCTTCGCCTGAATCATCAGTATCAGAATTTCCACTGCGTGTAGTGCCATTAGCCCATGCATTTTCCTGGACGAATTAAGTTAATTTGTGTAGTTAACCCATAAAATAATTCTAAACACCCTTACCACCACTCCCACCTCATGAGAATAGAAATACTAAGGGAACAAGAAAAACCTCGAATATTAATGCTAATTAAATTGGACAGCAAAGTTGAAACTCATTATTGACTTGAAAACTCATTATTATTCTTCTACGTGGCTTTTTTCACATACCAATTTCTATTCCCTGGAAATCAATTGCACTATTTTATTATTTGCACAAATTTTTTCAATTTACAAAAAATTATTTTATTTTTAAGTTTATTTCGATCAACTGCCCTCAAAATTTAAAAAACCCAAGGAACACTGATTACAAAAAAAGATTCTTTACAGTTTTTTCAAAGAGGTAGATTAATAGTTTATACATATTTGCTTTGAAACTTGAAAAATCTTATTGTTCTTGGTAAAAAGCATTTATAACAGCAACATCGGTGATTACTGACCTTCAATTATATTACCTGGAGAGTTAACTTACTTTTGGAGGATCTAACAAAAATGTTTCCCTGCACCTCTTCACTGTCTCTTCCAAATTTCTTTGCAAAGCATCGGCCAAAGCAGCCTGGCTTCCAGTAATTTGGCCACTTTGGTGACTGGATTGTGGACGTACGCATGGCACTGTTGGTTTAGGCAATGCTGACACTAAAACTCCAGTTCCAGTAGCTATTGCCACTAAAAGTTTTTCCCCTACCCTAACCTCAACCTTATGAAAAGAAATTCAACATCAAAATTAATAAAAATAAAAGGAATATGCCTACAAGAAAATAACAGTGAATAATGCATCTGTGCTTCTAAAGTCATTAAACATCAAATACTAATTCTTCAACTTAAAGGGTGACATGAAAAAACCCATCCACATCATCAAGCAAAGAAAGCTTAAAACTTGACATTCCTCTATTGAAAAACAAGGATTTATCGTAAGTATTTTATAGAATACAGGAATTATATTCATGAAATTGTAACATGAGGCATTATTATGGTTTCACCTTCCTATTATTCCAACGTCTCAAATTATATCAAATAATTCTAATTTTTCATAACATCCAGGAAGAATGATTATCACTGTGACCTAGTGCTATAAGGTTCAGGATCAAGTTCTGCCAAAGAAAAGATCAAAAAGTTATTGGGCTGTATTCTTTGCACTGCAAAATGACCATAATCACTAAAGCACCAATACAGCGATAATAACACTTAAATGAACATTTTTATTGTACCTTGAGGCCAAAGACAGCATTCATGCCACAGAGTCTAAGTTTATTCGCCAGGGCCCTGTGGAGGTCATATTCCAGAAAAGGTAATCCATCAGAAATGTCTTTTGCAGAGGCTTCTCCCCTTGAACTGCCTCCACTTCCCACACCAACACCCACCACTCCCCCACCTCCCATTCCACCACCACCTCCTCCCCCTCCTCCTCCATAGCCACCTTCACCTCTCCTCCCTCGACTGGCATAGGCCTGAATCAGTGAGCCCACACCGATTGTGGCCAATCCCTCAGGAGGCTCACAAGTTGCAAGGAGAACATCAGGAACACATCCTCTCCTGCAAGGTGAAAAGACGAAGGGTCATGAAAAGGATGATTATTTGGTTGTGAACCAAGAACAAAAATCATTTGACTATTCTAATAATGCACTAAAATTAATGATAATTCACCTAAAATAAAACTATTTATTTCAAAGACCTGTGAGAAATACCCGTTGGCAGTTATTTTAATGGTTTCATCCGCTGATATGGATGGAAATTCTGGAATTTTAGGGTAACAATCATTCACCTAAATTGTGATTCAAATACAGATTCCTCAAAGTCTGGCTGAGTGCTTTAGCCAATTAAGCTATTGAGACACCATTAGGATGCACTGGTAGCTGAGAAATTCCTGCAAGGATATTTATAAATCTTAAAATATCATGTATTCTCAAATCCATCAAATCAACCAGATACAAGATGTTGAATTGACTTATAGATAATGTGGTTATCTCCAAAATAAGCTGGTCTACCAGATTTCAAGTCATTAAAGTCTTGGTGCAATTGGGGCTGATGTAAGATTCTATATTTTCGGCAAGATGACTGAAAAGTTCTATGAAATCCAGTGAACGCTGTCATGGCTTGGCACACCAAAGTAAAAGACACAAATCAACTAGACAATGTGACAGCAGCCCGTGTGCAAACGATTTAAGGTAAAAATTTCAAGAGTCAATTGAGCAAACACTCATTTCAGAGCAAGCATTGCAAATATACATTTTGCAGCTTCAGCACTGCAAAGTGGGGAGAAACAGGACGGCACCACAATAATATCCAGAGGGGCAACATTTCACCAATTCTTCTTTTTCACTTTTCTTGACTTAATATCAGATGGGAAGGAAGCCTCTTTAGAATACTATTACAGAGGTGAATAAGTCACACATCCTGACCTCTGGGTAAAGGATATTTGAGAGATTACTAAAGTCAGAATTGATTTAGCATTGAAATTGAAATTACCATGACACCATGGCCAAAGTACTTACAGAAGTATATTGAGAACATAGAGAGAATGTGTTTAAATACCTTAGGATGGTGTGAAATAAAATGGTCAAAAGAAGTGGACAATTTTATTCCGCTTTGCAACAGAGAATTTCATATTAATTTCTACACCCTTTTAATTATCCGTTGAGTCCAACTCATAGACCAATCAATGTACAAATCTATTAGAGCCCAGAGTTTACTGAAACTATAAAAATGAAATAAAGTTTTAAAAATTCATCACTAAATAAGTAAACTTGGTATTTTTTGGTACATAACCTGACGACATTGCCTATGCCTCAAAACTGGTAGTGTCGTAATAAAGTTTTTGTGTTGCATATATAAAATTTACTTAAACAGTGATAATGACTTTCCACAAAATAGAGCCTGAAACCATCAAATTCATCAAACTCATCTTTAAATTTGATGATTGTTTTTTTTGCAGCTCTCTATTATTTCCTAAATACCTTACATTTTGAAGTTAATTTTCAAAGCTTTTTTATCTCACTCCATTATTAATCCATTCATCTAATAATATTTTATTTATTTTGATCTTAAAAAAATTCCATTGAATCATGGAATTTGATAGGACTGTAAAATGCTAGGCTAATGAGTAGGATTGAAAGAACAATGCAAGAGTGGCATAATTTTCATGCTTATAACGAACAGATTTGATTAGACAAATAGAAGGTAAAAACAAATGTAAATAGATACCTTGAATAAGCATACAGAAAAAAATTTGTGGTGCATACTAAAGTAAAAGAAATTGGCAGTCTGTCAGAAATCAGTCAAAGCAGATGAAGTGCTTTTGCCCTGCATCTGCTTTGACTGATTTCAGTCTTCAATATTTGACTTCACCATGCCTCACAATCCTTGTAAGGCATGGTGAAGCAGCAAGCTCTGAGCCAAAGACAGCAGAGAATTTCATCAGTGACTATCGGAGGCTTATAGATTCTGAGGGTCATGGGCCCAAAAAGGTTTTTTATAGTAAAGAGATGGGCCTATCCTGGAAGATGATGCCGAAGCAAACCTAAATTTGTGCATGTAACAGTAGAATTCTTTGCCTGACCAAAAGCCAATGAAAGGCTGTCACACGTTGCTATGTTGCACAAATGCATGTGGCGATTTGATCATAAAACTCCAGTTTGTTTACCATTCCGAAACTCCAAGAGCCTTTAACAAATGTTAAATCCAAAACCACAAGCTAAATGTGACGAGAAGTTCACAGAAACTGTTGCATCATTTAATGGGTACAACGTATTGTCCTAATAAAACAGTAGCAATGGGCACCAGAAATTTATTCAATAATAATTCTGAGCCACATTTTTGCTGACCATTCAGGAAGTCCACAAACCTTTAAGAAGTGTGAAGACCAAAACAGCAGGCAAAATGTGATATGCAGATCATGGAAATCTATTGCATTGTTCCATGCATATGAGGCATTACCCTAATAAGGAAGTGGTGATGCAAACCAGAAATATATTTAATGATACTTCAGAGTCGCATTTTTACAAAATTTTGAAGCACTGACGAAAAAATGTTTCTGGGCAGTTTATTTTGTTATGTATATTTCAAATACTTTTAATAAAGTATGAAATTTTTCTGTAAATTTGGGTTGAACTGTTTATGTGAGTTTATATAACTCAGGTTAATTGTATGCTCGTTTTTTTCACTGAGTGGTCTTTTGACGATGAAATTCCACAGAAAGGATGACCTGTTTAATTCTCCAACCATATGAATGCCTTATGATGAATCTTTTGATAAAAACTGCTGACTAAGACTTCAGCGATACAATACTAATGAAAGCACTACTTTGTTTTTACTAGCTGGTTTTTCTTGCCCTCCATCCTAGGCAATCGTTTAGGTTCTTTGTAATGTGATTACATTGTCAGCATCTTTTTGTGATACGGCTTTTTTCTTTTCCTGCCTGGAAATAGTAAGCACATTGCAGACAGTATGTGAAAAACGTGGTTGGTTCTCTTTTGGATTTGAGGTTCAGTGCGGTTTTTCCCTTATGATATGTGGTTGAATCAACGGTGATTTCAAGCAAATACATACATTTTTATTTTCATTTTGGTCACCAAATATGTCACCTAAAAAGAAATCCTTCATCTACTATATCTTTGAAAGATATAGTAGATGAAGAGTTGGTGAATTACTTGTTATTGCTAAGTGATGATACTCAGGAATATTATGGTGAGAGCAAACATCTGAGTGACAATGTGAATTTGGATTTAGATGATTCTGGCATTGTGAGGCAAATGAAAAAGCCAACAGTTACACTGTAAAGTGATGAAGATGATATAAGCAGTGAAATGACTGATGTAATTCTGCCACTGGAGTTCAACTTAAACTCTGAAGGCCATGTTACTTTGAGTGCTAACACATTCAGTTACACAGAATTACCAGGTCCAAAACATACACCATCACCGACTGTAGATCCCATAACATACTTCAATTTGTTTTCCCTGTGCGATGGAATATGCTTACACAGCAAACCAAAAGGTATTCTAGGTAACACAGATCCTAGCCACCAATGAAATATTATTCCCAAGATCAAGAGTAAGACAGTGGGAGATTCATCTCATCATCATCAGAGGTAGAATCTTGAAAGGATTCACTGCTATTTAACTTATTATTGTGTTGTTTGTAGTGAAAAACATGGCCAGAAGAGTAATGGTCCCATACATGGTGCAAACAGAGAAAGAAAGGTGTGCAAAACATTTGTTTGGTTCAGCATAGGTGCTCAGCAAACGGCCAGACGATAATGAGAAAAGCCCTACTATTACACAGTGTAAACTGTATGATCAGACTAAGAGGTACTATGTAGAGGTTGACAAAGAGTTATTCCATTCAATATTTTTTTCTTATATATTTATGATTTTTCCAAATTTATTTTTAGTTATTTCTTTAAGTTCAAAATTGCAGTTTTATAATTAAATATTAAGAAAATTATATAAATATTGTTTGTGAAAGTCAAATTATTACTGTTGAAAGACTATTGTTCAACTTTGTAACTTTGAAATAAATACATACATATATTTCTCTGATGATGCAAAAGAATAGTATTATTATTAGATAATTCATTTGATACACAATTTTTTTTAAACACATATCAATATCTAACACCATAACTGCATAATATTATTTTACCTAACACTATATATTTTACTAAAATACCCTTTGAATTTTTCGCTAGTACCAAGGGCAGAAGTTAGCACTTAAAAGGGTTAACCAATTACAAAAGTTACCAAAACTTAAATGGAGATTTTATATAATGTAATACCCACAATATTGGTAAGCAATAAATTTAAACACATTTTCTACTTGCTAATTGCATTTTTACCACAGCCATTTTTGAAGCTGTCTTAGGAGGATGATAATTAATAGTTTATGCACCTACTAAAGTATAAAGATTGGGAATATTTCTTATGCTATTCGACTAATACCTGGAAGATAAGGTATGCATTTTGTATAGGTTTCAGGAGTATCTAGTGCCATGCTTATGAATTTCAGATATGGACATGAAAACTGAATTAGAGAGGCTGATTTTGACTTAACATATGCTGCCTTGAACTTAAGCTTAAACATAAGTTTCAGTGACTTAAAATGTGCTTACATTAATAATCCATAATGTACCCAAAATGTGATATTCACATATGACAGGTGACTTTTAATGCATAATAAGCATTTCTCACACTAAAGCTTATTTCAAGTCACAATTTTGCTTTCCGCAGATAAAACAATACTTTCCCACCACATTGGTTTGTTGAAAACCAGTTGGCAGTAATAATAGAGTTGGATTACAAATTTCATTCACTACTGCTTTTCTAGAACTCATGCACTTAAAAAAATAATTCAAATTATTCTTGTCCTCCATTCTTTACATTAACAACCAACTATAAATCAGGGCAACAAAAATAATTTGCTCCATGCATCTGTTTGCCTTTCAACGTAAACAGAATATGGATGTAAAAAAATAATTAAGACCCAAGGAATATTAATGAGTATGAACTGAATAATATAGTATTCCTCCTTCCCTTCAGATAAAATGAAGAAAAAATGAATGTCCCATAGTTTAATGATTAAGGAAGCTTTTCCTGTTGGAAAAAAAAGAGATGTTATCTCAGCACACAGTTTAAATAGTGTAAGAATATCAATTGCTAGAGCTCACCTGCACAAGGCACACTTGGCCATACTTATTTGAAAGGGAACGGTAGATGGTCCATATGGAATATGACAGACGGAGCATGAAGTGAAGCGTACTGTACCACTGCAATGGTGTGTAGCTGAAGGTGGGGGAGGAGCAGCACTTTGGGGTGGAGAAGCTGATGATGCCATTCCTCCAACTGAACCCACCACAGCTTTATCCTCCCCTACTTCTCTACTTTCAGATGGATTACGAGCCCGAGTAGTTGATGCCTGCAAAGTCCGAAATGAAATATCCAGTCATCAATTAACATGATCATTTCAATGATACAAAAAAGAAAATAAAATATACATAGTAGTGCATGACTTGTGACAATCAACTGATAGAAATCCAGAATTACTAAATCAACCTATAGAAATCCAGAATTACTATTCATAACACCATAGAACATTCTTTGAACATGAAGTTCATTCACACCTGTGAAGATGTGATATAAGCTGTTAAGCAAGTAATGGATATGTTACCCAGCATTGCATGGATGTCATTTGAGATTTACAGGCCCATTTACACTCAAGCAACCAATGGTGATTCTTATTCACCCCAAAATAATACCTGGAGAATGATCCTTTGACTATTAATGTTGAAATTAGGGTGTTCACAATTTAACCCGTCCCTTGATTTCAACTGGAATTGGTGTTGAATTGATACATAAACGCATAAAGGATGTCGATATTGCAAATTATGGTACACCAAGAGTACTCACTACACTGTCCAATAAATACGTGAACCAAGGCCATAAAAACTTTATTTTGCAAAATTTATTCTACACCGATTTTCTCCCCTTCAAAGTACTATCCATTCGTTGCGATGCACTCATTCAATCTTCTTTTCCACTGTTTAAAGCACCCTTGGAAGTCCTCGGCAGATAGGGTTTTTAGTTTTCTTGTCGTTTCTTGTTTTATTGTGTCTACACCTTCCCAGTGATGCCCCATCATCACATTTTTGCATTTTGGGAATAGGAAAAAGTCTCAGGGGGTGAGATCTGGTTAATAAGGAGGATGATTGAAGATGGTGATTGAATAATTTGCTAGAAACTGGCAGACAATCAATGCTGAATGTGCAGGTGCATTGGCATGGTGAAGGATCCATCTATTATGTTCGGTTAAAATAGGGTGCACTGTTGATTTTCCTAAATTCAGTTCATTCGCTATCATTCGGACAGTTTTCCAATGTTCGGTAAGGACAAGGGACTGCACACAATCAATGTTGTCATCAACACAGGTGGTTGAAGGTCATCCCAGCCTTGCATCATTTCTGTCATTTCTTGATAACTTTTACCGCACTGCACCAAAAAACTTGATGTTAATTCATTGCTCCGCGATTTCATCAATTTCCATTTTCGACAAACAGTAAAAACAAGGACAACAGACACTAACATAACTGGCACCATATGCACAGCTCGAATTTGCACCAAGCACAGATGGCTCATTGGGTCTCAGACAACTACCACCGCTAGTCAGCTATAGTCCGTATCATGGCCGCTAGATTGCACCAGTTCACGCATTTATTGCATAGACCACGTATATGAATCATGATAGAAGTTCAAAACTAAATATTTATAATGAATTGAATTAAAAGTATATTAGTCTGCTTGTAAAATGCATACGCGTAAAGTAATGTAAGTCAGTAATATTTTGAATACAGTTATTTCGGCCATATTCCTGAATGGCAGCAATTAACACCAAGTTTCCCTATTAAAAAATGTTTTCTTCTTCAAATCCATCCATAGCTAAGGGTAAGAAATGCCACTATTTTAAATTTTAATAAAAGTGAAATGAAAGAGTTTTAATTAAACATGACCATTGGTTTATGATATATTTTAGGATAATCAAGAGAATAGTCTGGGAGTGGAAATGAAATAAAGTATTTGGCCACACGGATTTGGTACAACTCATTATTGATGAAAATGAGACTATTAAAACAGTTAAACCATACGGGATCAGGCTTCCCTTTGTTGAAGTTTTATATATCCATCAAATGAAAGAGATAACATACTTTTTGTTGTAACAAACCAAACAAATTCTGTGGAAAAGTATTCTCTCTCATTCATTTAATGGATATTACTCCAGTTAGTTAATACTTTGAAAAATGATGTAATTTCAATACATAATAAACAAAGATTATCAGGAGTTCATTACCTGTAGTTGGCACATTAAAAGGTGTCCAGAAGAAGAGACTTATCCAACAAATATTAGATATCACGTGAATTCTTGTTATAAAAAGGTGATGTTAATTAATATATTAGCTCGTACAATAAGTGCGAAGTGAATAATGTTAGTAACAAACCACCAAGGTGACTCCCTTGTCCCTTTCAAAATCAGTTCGGTCCAATGAGGATGTCATGAGCTCCCTATGAGCAGGTGGACAATGGTGACTAGACCCAACTCCCCTCATACCATCTTCGGGTCCAATACCATGGTAAAAGTAGTTAGGATTTATTACTGCAGCTGTTCCAGAAGCACTCAGGACACACACATCATCACTGGAAATCAATAAAAATATTTATAAATAAATTATTTATTAAAAATCATACAAATTTGAGGCTATAAATGTTGCATCAAGCAGTTTCAGTTCAGTCACATTGATGTTATACTAACTAAAATTCATTTTTAAACATCTCATTTCAATCTTAATGGCATTGTTTATGGATGAATTAAAACTATTACAGCAAAATGGAGCACCATTTTAATTGATTGGGCAGCTAACATGATACGGGGGTTGAATATAATTACAAATAAATTCAAAACACAAATGAGAGAACAGTTTTTAAGTGACCAGATTTAATTACAGTGAGAGTATTCTATCATGCTTAAATCTCTATCATCTGACCTTCATAGATGAACAAGGAGAGTGTTAAGCATTGAACTAAATTTCTTGTTCCAATGGAACAACTCTAGAAGACCATTTAAAAAATAGTAAATTATATAACTTTCAGGAATACTACTATGCGATTTAAACGCTTTTAGGTACTTAATTTGTTATAGGACCCTAAAGAAGCCTTCTTGATAAAAATGGTCCTAAGTCCATTGTGATGGAGTTTAAGTACAGAAGTATTTTATGAAATTGTTACAATAATCTTCTAGCTACAATTAATGTTGAATGCATTAAATTGAAGTGTGAATAAAAACAATTTCTGATACATGTATCACTCAATTTCATCTGGCCCTATACATGCAGGTGTATTCTAATGACTGATTTCAAAAGTGTTTGTACAGCAGTGACAATGAGCATTTTTGTTTGTAAGCATGTCTTCCAACAGCCATAAACCACTATTTTCTTAATTTTTCCTTTCCTGGTGCTGATATGAACTCTTTTGGAGGTAATGGTTTTTAAGTGGCAAAGCCAAACAAATCAGTATCTTAGAAAGTTCAGATGCTACATATCTCCTCTTCATTGCCATAAAAGAAGACACCCACAGCACTAATATAAGTCAACAGAAGCAGACACACATGGGGAAAATAGTAGATGAGCAATACCAGATCACTAGGCTTATTGCAAAGGTTCAATCTTGCTCATCATCTCACTAGTTTGGCCTGAAGTTTTTTCAGTTGGACTAAAATTACAGGTAGTAGGTCAGTTCTTAGTTATGGTATGCCAATCATATCTTAAAGAAAAAAAATAATATCATGAAATTAGAAAAAACTTCATCATTGCTATTTACAATGGCACTGTCATCCCGTGTACCAGTAATTTTGTTGGCATTGGGGTCTAATATTTCATCTGATGCAAACAAAAAATAGTGAATAATATTTTCAAGAGGAAAATCCAGCCAATGGCTGATAAGATAGATAAATTAAGTCACTGTGCATGAGGATTAGGATTTCAGCGATGCCGCCCTGTCGCCTTGCCCTGGCACCAAAATGAGCCATAGTCACCTTGGGTCCAAAGAATGAGGAAACATGTGGTCTGTTCAAAAGATTCTTGAACTTTATTTATTACCAAAAAATACTTCACTAACAATTTATTGGTCAGCATCCCCTTTTAAGTAGTCTCCTCCCCAATGTACACAATTATTCCAATTGCATTTCCACTTTTTGAAACAGTCCTGGAATGCTTCTTACAGAATGCTCATAAGCTCCTCCATCAAAATTTTCTCTTTCTCTGGAATGGTGGCAAATCTTTTTCCTTTGAGTGGGGTCTTTAGTTGGAGGCGCAGAAAAATGTCACATGGGGCCATGTCTGATGAATAGTTTGCGTGGGGAAGCACAGCCATCTTGATTTTGGTTTAAAAACTCATGAGTAGTAGTAGTTTTAAGCGTTTTAGGGTGCGTCAACAGCTAAGGTCATTTTGCACCACTCATGACAACTAAAACTACAATTCCTTTTTAATTAGGAATAAATAAATACGATTAAATAAATAAATAAATAATTGTTAAAATCAAAATGCATTTAAATTATGAGATCCAAAACTATAGCTGCCTCATTAAACCAGTTGCCCTTAAAAAGGTTAAGACTCGATTTATAAACCCAGAGTCATCCACTAAAATATGACTTAAGTCCCCTTATATGAAGCATGTCTCTGGCCCTTTGGTAATGAGTTCGGGGTGTTGTTGTGGTGAAAAAACCACTGACCACTCCCAAAGTTCGGGTCCTTTTTGCCTGATTCTCTCTATTACGCATTTCATATCCACCAGGTAGTACTCCACGCCGACTGTCTGACCTTTAGGAAGGTATTCTTGATCCACAACCCCCCTTGGCATCGAAAAAACTATCAACATCACCTGGACGTTTGAGCAAACTTGTCGAGCTGTTTTTGGGTGGAGTGATGTTTCACCAATCCGTGGGTAAAGATTGCACTTTTGTTTCAATGTCATATCCATAAATGCATACCTTGTCACCTGCTGTGATCCTGACAAGAGAGTTTTACCCTCTTCAGCTTGTTCAAACAACTGTGCTCCTTCAAAGAGCTCATTTCCGTGGATTTGATTTCTTGCTACAGTCTACCAACACCCCTTTACATAAACAGCCATAACTAAGAGATTTTTCCCAGCGAACCTAACTCCTAGGCTTTTTCTCTGGATAGGTAGACAACTCATAGAAGTCAAAATTTACGGGATAACACACATGAAATATTTCAACCCATTGAACAAAACAAAAAATCCCTTTTAGAAAGTCTATCTTCTCTCTATAGTCACGGATAATTAAATTCAACCTTAATCTTAATTGTAGACAATGGATTTTATCAATTATATTTCAACAGTAATGCAAACACTTACCAAATAGATGTCTTTTCAGAATATGCGACGACAACATCACAGGCAAGAGCTCTAGCATGTGATCGTATCTCCATGCGCACCTCGGTCCACCAAGCATCCCTTTGCTCCCAGGCTTCTTCTTCGCCTCCACTTCCACCTCCTCCACCATCACCACCAGAACTCAACAGTTTAACAGAGCGGGCACTAACAGTACCAGCTGGAAGAATATTTAATATTAGAACATCACCTACCTTAACTTAAGGATTGCTTATGTCAGCAGGAAAAAGAGGACCCCATTGAACACTAAAATCTCTCCTTATCACTGGTTTTTACCACATTACATATTAATGAAAAAGTCAAAAGCCCCATTTCAAACAATGAAACTAGAGAGCTAGAAGACTCAATCCTGCTCAAAAATTTACTTTGATACAAACATGACTTACTCCAGCAGAAAAGAGGTCCAAAAGAGATTTAACAGTCCATAACCACAAGTTTCCATCACATTATTACTTGAGCAGCTTCAGGCGTGATGTGGTGGAAGTCGAACATGATAAATAACAGATCGAAGCACTATTCTACTTGATATCAAGTGGAAAAATACTTCGATCAGTGATTCACATTATTACTTTATATTTCCCAATTCCACGAGCAAAAACTGATGATTGATGGTAAGAAACTTTAATTTTATTTTCCTTATTTAGAATCCACTCCTCAGTAAGTGCAACTATAAAAATGAAGAATCCATGGCGGCAACATTTTTAAAGCACTCTTTATATTTGATCCTTTTCTTTACTATTAATGTTTTCAAAATTCATGTCATTCGCCACATTTGTACAATTTTTGGTTTCCTTCCAGGATCAGATTAAAACAAAAAGGTAATTATTTCTATGTTTTGAATAAAATTAATAAAAAGGGCAACAATGCTTGTATTTGCAAGAGGACTTGATGATTAGTGCAAATCAAATCAAGTTAATTTATAGCTAAGATTTGATAATTGATAAACAACATTTAATAAGCAGCAATTTCAACTGCGTTTATCATTTCACTTAGTACTTTGTTTTGTAATGGTCTCTTAGATTATGCATGGGAAGATTGTCTACAATGACAACTCTTACACTTTGAATATGTATTCTGGGTCCAAGCAGAAATTTGACATGATATCTACTGAAAGGTGGAAATGCTTGCTAAATAAGTACCTTATATGGCTCTTGGTTACAACAATATTTATGTAGTAGTTGCACCTTTCCTTAATACACACTATCGTTTATGGTAATTAGGAAGGAGTCCTAATTTTAGAAAGAAATTGATGGAGTTTGAAGTAAAATTTCTTCAGACATGATAGCACTAAATTGACTCATAGAAACCCCAGTGGAATGAAAAAGTGAATTAGAAGTCAAACAATTATGATAATTTTGTAGTTTATCCGAATGATATGTTGGCTTCACTTATGTGATTGCATTTGGATTTTTTCTCTTGAACTGCACCAACATGACTTCATTGGTTTCTCCCAAATTTTATCAATGATAACAACACTGGCTGAGATGACTTTAATTATCTTATTTATTTGCAGTATTTCAGCTATCAAAAACAAATTGCATTGCCCTTTGACAGTGTATTGCATTGATCACCAACGTTATCACATATGTGCAGGCATTTTTATACGTGAATATTTGCTAACGCATGCCTGATAACAGTTTTCATAATACTTGGAGATGTTGTCCAACGGGAAAACCCTGGTAATTAATAAAAATATTTTTGGTGAATTTGTATTTTGTTCATCCCTTTAGGTAAATTAAATTTTCCCAGATGTGATATAGAAACAACCGTCACCAAATCACATAAATCAACCCAAAGGCTGGTTTGGTAGGTGAGGGTTATGCTCAGCTAATACTAAGTCCAACAATGTGTGACATTTACATGTTATGCTATGGGGGCCAGTGACTTTCTTTGTGATACCTTTGGTCTCCCAGGAAGATCTAAAATAGCACACAGCTTGGGTGAAGCTGGGGGTGCCCAGAGGCATGCCTAGGAATTGAAACTGGGCCTTCCGGTAAATAGCCCAGGGTTACCTATTTCACTAACACACCCCCGTGGTAACAATCATTCACATAAAAATGTAACAGCAAGACCTTAATGATGAAAAAAAGAATTGAGGAAAAGAATGGACCAACAATAGTTTTTCATTTAGAGGATGAATGTTAAGTAATTAAAAGTAATGATAATGAAAACAATTTTTGAATTTCATATGCCTCATTAATCATATTTCAACTGAATGTTGGATTTTTATATTGCGTACATCATCAGTATTTTGTAAGCATTACGTACACCGGCTGATTTATAGTAATTGATGTTTATCACTAATAATAGTGTCATTGAAGAAAATAAGTTAACATAAAAATAGATCTTACCTAAGTGAAGGATGAAGCCTTGAGGATAAGATGTCATTGTTAAGAACGGGTATTCTGCCATGTCTAGAGGATCTGGTGCAATGCCAGTATTGGTTCCACCAGTCTGAATTCTTCCCATCAAAGGATGATGCAGATGAGGAAGATGATGGACGCCCCAATGAGGCCCATGTGTGCAGTATGGATGATAAGAGTACCCCCCTGCTGAGTAGGATCCGCTTTGAGGACACCACTGTGAACCAAAGCCGACTGAATCCTTGCTACTGCCACAAACACCACCACTACTTCCTGAAATAGATGAAGTCCCTGAGGGGATTCCTGGACATTCATTTGACTGATAATTATCTGGATTCTGATGAAGCATGCAACACAATATTTCATGTATAATTACCACCAAATAAAAATATATCATCAAATGCATTAAAAAAACAAAATCCACTTGCTTAAAAATTTGTTGGCATCACCAGGAGATTTGATTTTGTAAGCAAGGCAACGAAACATAAAAATTAACTCAGTAAAATAGGAAGATAGCAATATGAGTTCTAAAAATTGTTCTAACCTTCTCTCTTGTCTTAAATATAGATTAACCATAAATTCAGTGGAAAATTTACCAAATTTTAACCAGGTTGGCTACACAGGTTTTATGTGTAAATTAGTAGTTTGATGCAGTGTAGAAAGAAGACAAAGTTTTTAATTGAGATAGATATCAAATGGTGAAAATGACATTAAATATTTCTGATGATTACTGTTGCCGCATATTGGCAATATTTTCAATCATAAGAAGGCTCAGGTGTTTTGATTTGGAGTTTCAGAGTAATAACATATCACTTCCTGTAGTTTTAATGATTTAAATTCACAGTTATTATGGTTTTTTAAGGTCAACATTTGTTTTCTTACGTAGATTGAAAATTAACAGCTGCCACATTTGAAATTACATCTTTCTGCTTAGCACTATGTAATTTAATAGTAATAATCAGAGTTCAGACACTGACCCATCAGAAAGTCAATGTTATTCTAATAAATGGTTCACATTCAGACAATCTGCAGAACTAGAAACGTGATTAACTCAGTAAGTTCAGACACAAGGGATGAAGCATTGCAAAAATTGTCATGTATAAATCAAAATTTGCCATGCACTTTGCCACCTTAAGCTTAATTCAATAGGGAATGGGATTATTTAATGGAAAGAGCAAGTATTTGGAATTCACAAAAATTCATATTAGCAAAGAAATTGAATCTATTTAATTATCCATTAAAAAGCCAATTTATCATTACCAAAATGTTCAAGTTTATAAATAGGGCTTCAAATTACTGGGTGTACAAGAGTTATGGGCCGGTTTGATATTTCAGTTCTTCATTTCACCGGTTCCTAAAAAATGCATTGGCTCCGAAACCAAAATTCAAACCAATTTAGGCTGTTTTCACGCACTAAAACCTCATATAAGATTTAATGTGTAATATCTACCGCAGAATATCAAAGATTCTATAAAATGTCTTCATATTAAACTACTACTATCTCGTTACCGCCTTTTACACAAAAAATTGACTTACAATTAACTGAGATGGCCCAAGAATCTGACGATTCTACACTTAGTAAAAAACTGGACAGGGGAAAATGGCCCACGAAAAACTATTTACCAAAACCAATTACGTGTATAGTTTGATTTACCCTGTGTGATAGCGATACATATTAATGCATCAAAATTTATGTACTTCAAATTTAAAAAATTTCAGAGTTGTCTACTATGCTATGTTAGGGGTTGTAGATGAAATAAACATATTGTGTTTGTTTCATAATAACAAAATCTCAAAGAAAAATATCTGAAAAACAATACGCAAAACCAATCCACAGAGTTTCACCTACTCCACATTTTGTTTTGTCAATTTTTCATAGCATATTTTGGCATTGGTATCACCTTATGCATATAATAGACATCAAGATCTGCTTTGTAAGCTGAAACTGTTCCCATTTCAAACTCAATTAACTTCTATTGAAATTAGAAGTAGGATAATGCTTCTTTCAATTTACAAAATCCAAGATCAAAAAAATTCATACAATGTTTACAAGCTGGGTGGCATTTAGACTGTGTTGATGATTAGTAGGCTACTATAGAACCTAAAGAAACCCATTGTAGAGGTTTACAGACCATATGGAAGCAAGAAAAAGCATGTGAAGAAACCCATGTGGCCTTTCCATGATTTTTTTAGGTGCATCTAAAATAAACCAAGGCCCTTGAAAATGTCCAATATTGCAGATGATAGATAAAATTTGTAGATTAAACTTATGCTTTATGTTGCCTTTTACATTGCTTAACATACTTGAAATCTTTCTCCATGATAAGGAGAATCAAAGATACACAATAACGTTAACTAGTCCTGATGATGTTACAGTGTAAACGAAACTAGTCGGCAAATAAAGTTTATTTTGTAGAAAGCAAAGATATTATTATTTTTCCTAAGTTATACATAATAACTGTACCAACACCACAGTATCGTTTCGTGTTGGCTAATTGTAGTTGGAAATTCATGGTAAAATAACAGTTAGGTGACTACTGTGCGCAACTTAAAAGTTTGAAAAGATATTAAAAATATGACAAAAACTTGTCCAACTTTTTCACTTAAAATGCTACATGTGCCTACGCAGAAAGGTGACGATTTGTTTATTCATAGGAGATTTTCCAACGTAAATCAATACCTAACATGAATATGGAATATGAACACATAAGAACTTTAACTAGTAAGTTAATATCGAACTACTTTTTAATAAGGTCCATTAGATCCACTGCTTCAGTAGCTGTTCTCTGTGCACTATATTATGGTGAATTTTATTCTCACATAGCCTCTAGTATCCACTACTGGGATTCATCATCTAAGGCCTTGGCTATTTTCAGGGTCCAAAAAAGAGCCATTCGGCTCATGAGTTTTGCAAAACACAATGCCCCTTGTTTAAAAAATTGGATGCATTGCCAGTGACATGTATTTATATTTTTCAAGTAGTAGTACATACAAAAAGAAATTATCTGAGTATGTGAAAAACTGCGATATCCATAAATATTGCCATCCATGAATATTGCCAATATATCCATGAATAAGCAGCTGCACGTTTTATATGAATGTACAAAAAAGCAGGAGCTGGCCCAAATTTAATGGGCCTTCAACTTTATAATAAACTCCCAGCTGAGATTAAGGCCCATAAAAGTATGGCTGCATTTAAAGTCAATCCACTTTCGTTCTTAAAATTAAAAATGTTTTATTCAATGCTGAATTTCTTGATAATGCTGGATATCTGTCTTGTATCCATGTACGTATGTAATTTGTTACTTTCCCCTGACACGTCTTAAATCAAGCGTAACAGTTGTAACAACTGGACAAATAAAATGTCTTATTACTATTATTAATATCCATTCTAATTTTCTCCTTTGTTGGTGAATACACAGGTAAACAGCTCCTATCCATTGGGACCCAAATCAGTGGGGGACCTTTCCCTAGGGAACTGACTAGCAGTCCCTTCAACCCTTCATTGCATTGACAGCTTTTTTCACCAGCATGAGTCCACAATCAAATAATTGTTTACGCAGTGGTTTTGCTAATTAAATAGCCATTGCTTACTCCAAAATATAAACACAGAAATTAATTCCTTTGCTTTACTGAGCATTTAAAAATTTCAAATAAAACCCTTTAGTGAATATTAACGGTTATATTGCATAGGAGACTTATATCATTACAATTACCAATGATGCAAACTTGGAAAAAGTCATCTTGTGTTGCAATATTTCATCCTATTATTATTTTCATTACGTAAATGTACTGAGTTAACATGATTTTGTATTTCTTCTCTCAATAGATGAGAGACATTAACGTGAGCACATAAGTTGACATATGGCGATGGCTTACAATAATATAATTATTATTGTTCTAAGGAAGAGTCACCCACGTAAAAGCATAATTTACAATGTAAAAAACATGTTTCATCACAAGGGAACACATGTATTACAAAATGTCCATAATATACTTTGCACAAATAATGAAAATACAGGCAATCGTAGGCAATTTTGAAGAGTAATTCTAAAATTCCCATATTTAAAAAATAACAGAATAAACACATAAAATAGAACAAGTCAAACAAAAGAAATGAGTAAAATATAGGTACAAAATATAACATGAGCTCTTGTGGCAGAGGTGAAAAACCAGAAACAGAATACTCAATTTAAATTTTAATGAAAATGTATTAATACAATTTTAATTGATTTCAGAGTTAATTATGTCTTACATTGATGGGGAGGGTGTTACAAAGATTAATTTCAGTAACAGTCAATGATTTATGGTACATTGTGGTTCTACAAGCGAGGTTTAGGAAATTACTTTAGGAATAAACTTCCTGTTTGGGTGCTAGTCAAGCGAAAGATAAGTAATGAAGGTATTAACTAGGTCATATCAAACAGTTATACACTAAATGTGTCAATATCAACAGTTAAGTTTTCCCACAAATTTAAAAGCACATCAAAACCCAAGGAATTCATTCAAAATTTATAGTTTTGGAGCATGGAACAAGTATTTCTTTAGCAAAACTACTGCATAAACAAATTTTGGCCAAGGACTTATGCAATGAGGGGGACTGCCAATGTGATGAAGGGTGAAGGTGACTGATTCTCAGTTTCATTCATAGTGAGGGGTATGACCCCAGTTGGGTTCGGTAATACTCTGTACCTAGCAATGATATTGTGTACCTTCGAACATTTTCGGCTAAAATGCATTTTGGAGTATTCAGAATACAGATGTAAAGAGTTATCCCTTTAGCACTCATGGCAATAGAGGTATTTTAAAGTGAATCCAAGCCAGCTTGAAAAGATTAAATTACTAAGTTTGGTGAAAGATTCCAGGGAAATAATTTTATAAATTGCACAAAGACTTCTTGGGTTTACCACTAGATCAGAGATTGCACTCTGGCTTGTGCTTTAACACTTGACTGAAGTATAACCCTGAGGACAGGCAAAAGAACTCTTGTGATTCAAAAAACTACAAGAAATTCCAAAAACATTTGTTGGACTTCAGAAATTTCCTAGCAGGTTAGTTCATGCATGCACGAATAATTATAATGAATATAATTTCACTTCAAAAAGGCCCAAAAATAAACAACTAGGAAACAAAAAGTATACAAATCAAGAATTAATAGAAAAAAGCATTTTCACCAAAACCACAAACGGAAAAAAAGCACAGGACGGTAAATCAAACATACCTTTTGGAGTGACACTCAAGTCTGAATCAGAGGATCGCCTATGAAGGCAAGGATGGCTGTCGCTGGTAGACCCTGAAGCTTTCTTGGTCTGGCCGCTAGTCGAAGGTGGAGAAGAACCCGCCTTCTCAGGTACTGGATTACCAGGTACTGGAGTCCTGCAGAGGCATTGGAGGGTGGAAGTGGACGAGGTTGAGGAAGGTGAGGCATGAAGAGGAAGTGGAGAATTGCCAGCGCATGACTCGTGCATTCTAGAGCACCTGGGCAGGGGTTCAATACCCTGAACAGATGTAGAGGATTTTATGGAATTTACAGAAGGATCATTCTCCCTCTGAGACAATAATTTATCATCTTTCACTCCAGACACAAGATTATTTAGGGATGCACAGTTAAATGAAACTTTGTTTAAAACTTCTTCAGCCTTCCCAACTGCTGAAAACTTTTTATTATATTTACTCACCACGTTGGAATTATTAGTTTTATCATCTAGCTCCTCATGCTGGCTGACTGCTGATTGGTTTGATGCTTTTTCAGCTGATGTCTCAATGCTATCAAGTGATATTTGCGAGACAAAACAAGACAGTTCACTAGATAGCCTTTTAGACTCTTTACTCTCCAAATCATCACTACTCGAGGCTTTATCTTTGCTTGATTTTTTATTCTTGATTGGAAGAAGTTTTAGCTGCACATCTTTGATTATATTCTTATGAGAAATTAATTTATCCACAGGGATCTTCAAATTTTTTGAGGTTGAAGAAATCTCTCTATCCATTACAGGAGAGTGCTTACTAGACACTGATCTCTTTTTTCTGCATCCTTTTACAAACCTTGTGGGTGCCAATGTGTTCAAAAAACATTTATTTCTAGGCACAGAATCTTGATCATACTCAATTATATCTTCATCCATCTTTCCATCACCAAGGTATGATATACAACTAGAAGAATCATCTTCTTCATCTGATGATGAGGCATTAGAATAGAAATGCCCATCTATATATGTCAAGCCTAAACAACTGTCTTCCTCTTCTTCTTCTTGCCAAGAGGAAACTTCCAGAGTTGGTGGCTTTAATTCATTGTCTATAGTGAACTCTTCATCATCCCGAGATGTACGTGAGTATGACCTAATTCTTGGTGACTGCATATTTCTTCTATTTATCATCTCTTCTAATTCACATACTTGTGCAATGATGTCCTCATCATAGACCTTCTGTTCCAGTCTGAATGGAACCCTTGAAAAATCTAGTATTACTGGTTCCTTTTTCATTTCAGCAATGAAAGAATCTGACTTAGCAGGCTTAATTGCTGGCATTACTAGACTCTCCTTTGCATCATCAAATGCAAGCAATGGGGTAAATGAGGAATCATACGTTTCAACTGATTTCTGCACAGAAAGAGTCCTTTTTCTTTTTGCTTCTTTTCCACTGGAGTACAGCAGAGAATCAGTGGGAACTATTTGTTTATTTACTGTAAAAGTAGAAGGATTCAATGTGACTGGGCTGTTAGGAGTGGAATCCCCTTCCACTATTGGGGAAATAGGATGAGTCACTGTCACTTTTTCTTTGATACCAATATTCCCACAAGCATTCTGAACCAAGTCACACATGCCCATTCTTTTGATTATTCTAGCAGGATTTTCATTTTTCTGCGTAACCACATGAAATTCCTCAATCACTGAGTTTGATGATTCCTCATATTCATCAATGGTTTTTATAGCATTGTTCTTAGCACTTGAATGCATTAAACCACCCTTGTATTCAGTGAATTCATCGCCTAGACTATAATTCAGGTTCTTGTGAATGCTAATGCATTGCTCTTCCAATGAAGCATTTTCAGAATGCAGAAGGGGAATTTGAGTGAATGCACCAATGTTAGGGTCAATACTTTCATCAATTAAAGCTTCAATTGATTCTCCAGGGCTCTGAATATTTATTTCAACAGGAGTGACAGACTTGAAAATAGTTCCCGGATAAGAGCTTGGCTTCCCTATAAGAAAATCTTCTTTTACAGAGTTTTCTTCCGATAACATTGATCCGGAATCAAATTCTTCTTGGTCAATGATCGGATCTGATTTTGTAAAATGGAAACCTCCTGGTTCACCAATATCTGCACTATCACTTATAGACCTTCGATAAGATGAACTACGCGATAAAGATTTTGAGTTTCCACTTCCACCACTCCAGAGACGACAGAGCTTTCCATGCACTGATTTGGGTAAAAACTTAACAGCTTTGAGTCGACCAACCAAACCAGGTCGTTCTAAATTACTCCCTAGCTTCTTTTTATTTTTATGCTCAATATCACAAACCAATTCTTCCACATTATCTCTCTCTTTTCTTTGGTTATGGCGAGGTGATCCTCTGGGTGAATTCAAAGTTTTCTGAAGACTCTCTACGCTCTGACAATGGTGAATGACACCATATCCACTGACTGATAGGTGCTTTGGACTCCCAGATCTAACCTTAGAATTACCTCCCCCAGGAGAGAATGCACACTGAGATACTGAGGATGAAATGTGATGCTGAGATAAACTTGGCGATGTTGGAAAAAATGTAAATTGGTTTTTGTGCCTAGCATGTGGGCTGGTAGTTACTTGAGGGCAAGAATAATGGTTAATGCTGTTACTGCTAATACTATGCCTAGCATTGGATGTAAGCATTGATAGGCAGTAAATTAGAGTAACATATACAAAAAAGCAAAATGGATACGACAGTGTAGAGAAAAATATAGTGTTACCATAATAAACCACAGAATAAGTGAAAGAGCAAAGCAAGCAATGCAAGCATATTGACATTTCATATTATCAAACGTAGCATGAGATAAACATCCAACAGTTTCAATTAATTAAAAAGTATAATATTTAAAAAAATATATATATAAACAACATTGATAAAATAATAATACATCATTCCATTAAAAATGTAAATAAGAGGTTCATAAATGAGCCATGCAAATATGAAGTATTAAAAAAATAGAAAAACATCAAATAACGTTTTAAAATGACATAAAATGCATACACATGTGGGGGAATGGAATGACAGGCAAAATGAGGAGGGGCCACAAAGCAATAGAAGGGGATGAAGAGAGGGAAAGAGAAAGAGACATGCAAAGAATCTTTTAGTTCAGCCAGCAGCAATATGTGCTTCGCATTGGCAAAACTAAATATTGCAGTCATGGCCATATTCACAATGCTGTTAAACTCTAGTTATTGTATGCAAAAAGATGCCTTAATTTTCACTTGAGTTGATTGAATGCTTCTTTGGAATGTTTCATTAAATTTTACACCTATTTTGCAAAAATTATTTTATTACATGTAAAATCTATCTCAGGAGAAAAATAATGAAACGATATAATTATTTGCCAAAAAAATACTCTATCACACCATCCAATCCATGGTCAATAGGCACATTAAGCATCAAAAACAACTCAAATTTTAAGTTACACAGAAAAAAAGATCCATTAAATTAGAATCAAAATAAAATAAATTTCACGTTTTTCATAAAATGAGTTCACTAAAAACTGAGCTTATACCAATTCAACAAAACCCGTGGCTACTAATAAAGTGAAGCATTAATCACAGCTAATAACACATTGTAATAATCCCAGAGTTTTTTGTGGCACCAGAAGACATGGAACTCGACATGCTACTTTTCTCATCGCTGAGGAAATGTTTCTCAAATTGACTGTCATGTTAATGTTAGAATAAGTCACCAAATAGTTGCTAAGTTAACACTTAACTGATGTGATGATAGCACTTAGCTTAAGTAGGTTCCAATTCACATTTTTACCAATGAAACAATCCAAAGGTTTTGAAAATTAAAGCATATAATCATTCTAAGCCTAAAATCAATTGCAAATCAATTTCTATCACAGCTTAAGAAACTAATTTCTGAATTTTTTTGCACTTTTTTTAGGTTAAAAATTATATTTTTCAGGCTAAACTATTCACCTTAAGTGCCATGTGCAATTGTTTTATGTATGATACAAACTTTGAGTAAGCTAAAGCTAAAATTTGACTTATAAATATAAGACCATGGATAGCAAAACGTGTAATTTAAAAGGTCACACCACCTCAAAAAATGAAGTAACCCGAATAACGAAATAATCAGATTTCATCAAAACCAAGAGAAATATAAGTCAATGCAAATTGATATGTATACTAGGGAATCATCGCAAAACATCTATGGGTACAACCATTATTGAATGTAGAACCATTATTGTAATCGGTACAATATTAAGTGCAACACTATGATATCAAGTATTGGTAAGGTAATGATTATAGAGGTCACAGTAATTTTTATTTAAATGAACAGATAAGGTAATGATGATAAAATTGGTATTTTAGCAACAAATCATCCTTATGTATAAGATAATTTATCTTAGTACCTTGGTGATGTTACTTTAGGTACTCTGACCTATTTATTGAGCTATTTTATTGACTATACAAGGAAGTAAATAATACCATGTATACATACACAAGCTCAGGAGCATATTCCTATATTTGGTCATAAATAACATAATGGCAATATCTCCAAAGATGACACACTTACATTGCACAGTGCAGTCTTAAATATAAAGATGACAGTTTCTCATATTTTCAGAAACCACATTTAATGGCATGCTAACATATTTGCATGCATTAAAAGTTTCTATGAACTATTCGTCATTGTTTTGCATTTCAGAATATGCACCAAATCTAAATGAAAAGAGGGTAGAACTGAATCAAGGCCAATTCCATAAAATTATAAAGGAACTTTAATAATATTAATGAACTTGTTGTGAATTCTGTGAACACCTACCCTTAAACATATTTCATACAGCCACAAAATTCCCGGTTGGCATTGTAACCAATTGACTTTTCAATATTATTACAAAAAGTAAATTTTTGTTTCCCTGAGTTCCACTTATTTCACTCAAAGATCATCTTTATGCATCCATTTCCTCTTCCATCATAAAAGTTAATCCACCAAACTTGGAAAATGTATACAAAAGCTCCTCTTTAGTACCAACATGATATACAAACTGTATTATTTGCTTTTATTATAATATACAGTGGACTATATATTTACTGAAAAAGTGGATAAAAAGATTAAAAAATCAATTATAACTTATGTAAAATTAAGAGTGGGAGAAATATTTCAAAATTCTACATATATTTACAATAAATGAAATATTTCAATGGCTTACAATAAAATATAGAATATAGTTGACTATCAATGCAACAATTTCAGAGTGTAAAAATCATTCGCCTTAACTGGGATTCAAACCCAGGTCCCTCAATATCCGGTCGAGTGCTTTAGCCACTTAAGCTACCGAGGCGTCCTCTTAAACTCTGAAATTTTGGGGCTTTTAAAGGAACTAGATGTTGTGACGAAATGCCGTACATACAATGTCACAGGCATTCGTATTCGTGCGCGACGCGCCACAGTCCACGAGGTTAAAGCCAACTTTAAACACTTATGGTGTTTTCACTTTGACAAATTCCAAAGAAACTGCGGGAGATGCCGCAACAGTAACTTTTAACGAGTCATCCGCTAATGTGCATTTCAATGCAACAATTTCAGAGTGTAAAAATCATTCGCCTTGACTGGGAAGCTTGAAATGCACATTAGCAGATGACTCCGTTAAAAGTTACTGTTGCGGCATCTCCCGCAGTTTCTTTGGAATAGTAGACTATCTTATGCAAACAGGTGCAATTAATGTAAATAAATGATTAGTCCTCACACAGAAAAAATTGGAGTACAACTTCTTACATAGACTTTGGCAAAACTGAATGACTTCTCAAATACAAGCTGAAGGAGTATTGCAATTAAAAATTCAAAATAATGGCAGTGGCTGACAATGCATGGATGGAACGCAGCCATAATAGATTTCCGTGACCAGAAGATCATTATGTAAAATACAGGTTTTTCTCGAGAATAATATGACAGCCTTAGAAATCATGAAGTACTCAGATGACTACAACAGGAAAGACTGTTATCCCTTCTCTAACATGTGGCAGAACCTAATAATGGAACATAACTAATGATGACATTGCCGAGTTGAAAATGGAGTGTAATAAAGTGACGTTGGTGGAAATGGACTCAAAGTTCACTTTACCTGAAGTTGGTAAATACATTCTGTGACCAATTTTTGTTCTATACATGTTTTACTTGAAATTCACCTTAAAACCTGGCAACTTAGAAGTTATTTTCCAAAAAAAAACTTTCAAGTTTAACTTAAGATTACATTAATGCAAAGGAAAAGGAAATGCATGAAAAATATTTCAGATTTGGATGATCGAAGGTGGGAAGTGGTCCAAAAGTTCCCAAAATCTTACCGTACATTACTATACTATTAGTCAATCACAAAAAATACTTTTGAAAGTTGTTTCTTGGTTTCAAAGTGAGTCTGCATCACTTTAATAATACTTCATCTTTTACTTATGAAATGGACAATTTTTTTAACACGAGTTCATATGACGATAACAATTTTCTCGTCAAATTAGCTTGTGTACAAACATAATATTTACTTCTCAGGTAACAGAACCAAAATTCCTTTCCTCAGGTTTTAACATTAATCTTAGATTCCCGTGTCAAGAGTTCTTAGTATTTCTTATCCCCTTGCCGACCCACTAATCAATTTCATACTTTTATAGCATTTAGCATAATTATGTGCATCTGCAACCAAATTCAAATAAATTATTACGTAGTTTGACTGGCAGACGTGTAAGATTCTAGCCATGATAAAAAACCAGTTCCCATCAGATCACTGAAGTTAACCAATATTGGATCTGAATGGAAGTAGGCTTTTATGCAAAGATCAAAGTTATGAATCCCTTCTTGATAATTACAAATTCTAACATAGTTATCCTTATATCAAGGCATAAATTTTGACCATCTAAAGGAATATTAAAGCAATAAAATAAGCTTCAAATACAAAACAATAGTTTTAACTTCATATAAAAAATACCCAATGACTTCAGCTGATAAACAAGGATAGTTTGAAAGGTTCTCGGAATCACCCACAGATGTCCACACTAGCTGAACAAGTTTCCCATGTAGTAACAGGTCATACTTTATGAGTGAACAAGTGACCCTTCAAGGCTTTGGGAAGAAATATGAGGTGGGGACAACTCTTTTTTCTTGTTCCTGTGCAGTGATTTGTGAAGATGGGAAAAATTGAGATTCCAGCAATGATTAAATACTTAATAAAGAATAATATGAAAGCTAAGGAAATTCATGCCGACTTTCAGAACACTCTGTGGGACGGTGCTCCTTCATATTCAACTGTTACACAGTGGACAAAAGAGTTTAAGTTTGGTCGGGACTGCTTGGATGATGAAGTGGTTGGCCATCATTTTGGGCTGATTTCTTTAACCAATTAAGCTACTGAGGCATCCTCTAGTCATCGACTGCAAAAAGTTTTTCAGGGTTTTAATCGTCAGTACATTTAATAGTCCATTTAGCTATATTTAGAAGGGCCTTGGTGAAAGCACTCAGACAGATATGCGAAGAATCCAGATTCAAATCCCACTCATGGTAAATGATTTTTACACCGTGAAATTTCTGCAATTAAATGCACATTAGTGGGCGACTACATTAGAGTAACCATTGCCGCATCTCCTGGAGTTATTTAAATTTGCTAAAGGAAAGCACCTTTGTGTTTAATCACTGCCATTAACCTTGTGGACCATGATGCAACTACTATTACTAGTGACATTTTATGTAAAGTGATTCATCATAGCATCTAATAGTTTAAATGGTTTATGTACTTGCAAAATAGCAAAAATTGTTTATCAAATTATGCAATTGTTAAAGGAATTTCAAAAAATCCCCATGAATCATCAGCCAATATTTAAATTCAGGAAAATTGTTAGAAAAATTGCACCTCTATTCAGAAATATATCATATCTACAATCAAAACTGGTTTTCTTCATTTCTGGCTAACCTCTTACTAACATGAACTAGCAATGATTTTATTAACTCTTAATAAACCCAAATCAACCTCTCAGTAGAAGAGCTTACTAAATGCTTGGATAGGAGATTTTATAAGATGACAATTACACCGAGGGAAAGTAAAAATGAGAGCATGCAAATGAATGTGTTCTGCTGCAGTAACGATATATCATATAGCATCATGCAGAGTTTACCTTTTGCCACAAATAATTATTGAGTGATCACTTTCACGAAAAAGAATTCAATTAATGTACACTAAATGAGGCCCCTTCATTAAATTATTTATAAGTGGAGTTAAATAGATCTTCAATATTGCTTCATACCCTGTCAGATGATCAAATATGATAAGATTCTGAAAACATTACCAAAAACATTCATACTCCATTATCACAATACATTGCCTTCACAATTAACAATGATACATGCATGCATATTCATTCATAGGGGATTCTAATTAGGTACTTAAATGTTGGAAAATAGAGACAGAGAGAGAAAATAGAGAGAGTTTATGGCTGCGTAGGTTTTCGCGGCGGTGGTTTGAAGTACTCTGCATTGTCGGGTTTCACCGCGTCGTTGTTTGATTCAGACAACAGTTTCGCCGAAGTTGCATTCGGCGTCTTCTTCTGCATTCGGCATCTTCGACCTGAAGACGCCGAATGCAACTTCGGCGAAACTGTTGTCTGAATCAAACAACGATGTGGTGAAACCCAACAATGCAGAGTACTTCATAGAGACAGTTTGTTGGATGTTGTTGAACACACTGAATAAGAATACCTTAGAGGATACAAAAAAGTCTGTCGAACAAATGGTCAAGGGTATTGTCTAAATTTCTATGAATTAAAATAGGCTGCAGCACATATTTATGGCATGAGCGTGTCAAAACTGGATAGTCCTGGATGTGAAGTTCAAAATTCCAAAGTTTTTCCTATTTGAAGGCATGAAAAAAATTTTTTTTTAATTTTGAATAGTCCAATTTCATAGAGAACACTAAATAGGATCGGAAATATAAATGTGAAAAGTTACATTCATTAAACAGATGAAAAACTACTCCTTGAAATAGTATAAGAATGGCAGCAATGAAATTGTAAGTATTTCACCTAACACCAAATCTTCAAGGCAAAATGCTTATATTACAAACATGCAGCATGACCATGTTATAACAAGTATAAATTATTGTGTGACCTCTTCTGGTATGAGAACTTTTTTCGATGAACCATCACTTGGCAATAAAGTTTACATGCAATAATATAGCTATAACAAGTCTGGATAGCACCTATAATCATTATTGTGAGTGTTTCTATAAATGGTATATGTAATGAGATCAAACACAATCCCTCATGATCTGAATACAAAAATATGTACAATGTGCAGCGCCTAAATCTGGACAAATTTCAATTTGGATTTTCCTGCCATGTATCTTAGTTCCAATGGAGGTTGCGATTGGCATTCTTGAAAGCTATAGGCATCTAGTAAACAGTCATAACCTCAAAATGACTGAGATGGTACATACAAGCACGGAGTACAATCGAAGATCCGCTATTATCGAAAGTGTTTGCATTTGGCATTATATTTTGAAATAGTTTGATTCTTTTGGTACCCTAGATCAACTGTTTACAATACTGTGACTGAGTATAATGATTTGGAGAAGTCTGGGGAAGGTATCGCTAACCCGGCGAGGAAATCTCATGAGGAAACGCTTGCTTGTCCAGATTTAAGCGCCGGACCCTGTATAGTGAATAATTATGAAACAAGCAGAATACACTTTCATTCAATATTATGAACAGCCATGAATTTGATTTATTTCTGATCTATGGATAGACCACAGCATATGCTATTGTAAAATTGTGATCTTTTTTTGTCTGGCTCCGGATCAAATTGCTGTATTCCTACAAATATCTGCTAAAGAGCCTAGCATAACAAAAATGTCATTGCATCCAAATGAAATTTATTTCCCAGAAGGAAAAGTTGGACAAAATTTGACAATATTAAAATATTGGTATGCTAAACAGTAAAGTTGAGGAGGAATTAAATTTATCCCCCTCACCATTGTTTAGTAAAAAAAACATGGAAAATCCAGTCTTTCATGGTGAGAGAAGGAAAATACTACCTTGATCAAAAAGTTCCCGGAATAACCACCGTGTGGCGCTCCCATCGTTCCGATTTGAGTTCTGTTTTTTTTGTTAAATTGGTACATCTGTTGTTGATATTCCCTTTAAATCTTAGTGTCATAACTTGACATTTGCAAAAGTTACGTAGCCAAGAGTACATCTATCTCTGTGTGTGTTGGCGATTTTTTACAATTTCAGAAATGGATTTAAATTTGCAACAACGAACTTGTATTAAATTTTGCGTAAAAAACGAATTTAGTGGCGCACGGACGTTGGAAATGTTGGAAAAGTGTTTCGGCAACGATTCTCTAAAAAAAACGGTCGTTTACCAGTGGCACGAGCGGTTCAGAAGTGGTCGTGAGTCAATCGAAGATGATGAACGCAGTGGCAGACCATCGACATCGAAAGTCGGTGAAAAAATTGATAAAGTAAAAGAAATGTTGGTCAATAACCGCAAATTAACCATCAGAGAAATAGCGGAGGACTTGAACATTGCCTATGGATCCGCCCAAGACATTGTGGTTAATGATTTGGGTTTCCGTCGTGTAGCAGCAAAGTTGGTGCCAAAAGACCTCAATTTCATGCAAAAAAGAGACCGTGTTGACGTCGCAAAAGACATGATTTGCGAGGCTGAATCCGATCCCACATTCATCAAAAGGATCATTACTGGAGACGAGACGTGGGTTTATGAGTACGACACGCAATCCAGACATCAGGCAAGTGAAGTTTGGCGTTCACCAAATGAGCCGAGACCAAAAAAACCACGTCGTTTTCAGTCAAAAAAGAAGGCAATGCTGACGGTTTTCATGGATTACAACGGTGTAGTGCATCATGAATTTTTGCCAGAAGGCCAGACAGTAAACAAAGAGTATTATTTGGGCGTTATGAGACGTTTGCGTGAAGCAATTCGCCGAAAGAGACCAGAAATGTGGGCAGAAAACTCGTGGATTTTGCACCATGATAACGCACCGTCGCACAGTGCTATCATTATTCGTAATTTTTTGACGAAAAATGCAACAAATACCATCCAACAGCCACCGAATTCACCTGATTTGGCTCCCTGTGACTTCTTTCTGTTCAATCGAGTTAAAAAACCATTACGGGGAACGCGTTTTAGCAGCCGAGAGGAAGTAATGGAAAAATCGCAGGAAGCACTGATGGACATACCGAAAACCGACCGTAACTTTTGCAAATGTCAAGTTATGACACTAAGATTTAAAGGGAATATCAACAACAGATGTACCAATTTAACAAAAAAAACAGAACTCAAATCGGAACGATGGGAGCGCCACACGGTGGTTATTCCGGGAACTTTTTGATCAAGGTAGTATGTCCTGCAAAGCTGTGAAATGTGGCACTTGAAGATTCACAATCTGCGCAACTAACATAAACAAGGACTCTTGAGAGTGAGACAATGTTAAAGGAAAAGGGCAAATAATTTTGGAAAAGACTGAATATTGAGAACTTGTACACTCTAATTGCTTTCTATATCAATTTGAAGTGATACAAGGCATTTTGTTGCATAAAATTTTAAGAGAAGCTGCCTCCCTTGAGATATAAAATATTAGAAGAGGTATTCCCTGCAGGATGTATGAGAGCTATATAGAAAGAATGGTTTGATTTCTTATAAAATAGACTGCATCACAGATTTAAAAAAAATTATTTATTTAATACCTTAGATCATTCTCTGTTTTTATGCATTGTTTCCATTTTTGTTTAAAAATTTTTCATACAGTTCCACAAGTTTTTGTATGCCAAAGTCAGAGAAGTGCCTCATTTGAAGATAAATAATCTTCAACTGCTTCTTTCACCTCATTATCTGTGGTGAAGCTCTTGCCACCGAGAAACTCCTTTAGGTAGCAGAACAATTGAAAACCACTTGATGACAAGTCTGGACTATATGGTGGATGTCTGTCTCTATATCTCTTGCCGTTCAAAAATCTGATCAGATTTTGGGTTTGCATGGCCGCATGGGGTTGTCATGCAGCAACAAAACTCCAGAAGTCAGAGGACCATTCCGAAGTGCATGTTGAAGTTTTGTCAGAGTAGCACAGTTAGCAGCTGCATTTATTATTGTACCTTGCGACATAAATGCCACTAAAAAGACTCCATGTCTATCCCAAAACACGGTCCCCATAATCTTGCATGCTGAGATTGTCTGCATTGCCTTGATTTTGACTGGTAATATTTATGTGATGCCATTTCATTGACTGACGCTTAGACTCTGGAGTCATGTGAGAAGCCCATGTCTCATTTCCTGAGACGATGAGCAGAAACTCAATGGGCCTTTAAGAAGTGTTCAGTCCAAAACCACAAGCTAAATGTGATGTGGAGTTCACAGAAACTGTTGCATCATCCCATGAGTGCAAGGCATTGCCTTAATGAGGCAGTAGTGATGGCCACCAGAAATTTATTTTATGATAATTCTGAGTCACATTTTTACAAAATTTTGAAGTGCTGGCAAAAACAAATGTCTCTAGACAGCTTTCTTTTAAAAATTAATTGGGTACCTATCACAAATGATATACTATTTACTTCGGCATTTTTTGCTTTTACAAATCAAAATCGCATTCCCGGTTGCTTCATTCCACCAGAAAAGAAAGGATAAACATGAACCAAGGTAACAATTTCAGAGTGTAAAAATCCAAGCTACCGAGGCATCCTCTTAAACTCTGAAATTTTTTGGGGCTTTTAAAGGAACAAGATGTTGTGACGAAATACCGTACATACAATGTCACAGGCATTCGTAGTTGTGCGCGAGGCGCCACAGTCCACGAGGTTAAAGCCAACTTTAAACACTTATGGTGTTTTCACTTTGACAAATTCCAAAGAAACTGCGGGAGATGCCGCAACAGTAACTTTTAATGGAGTCATCCGCTAATGTGCATTTCAATGCAACAATTTCAGAGTGTAAAAAGGTAGCTTAAGTGGCTAAAGCACTCGACCGGATATTGAGGGATCTGGGTTCGAATCCCAGTCAAGGCGAATGATTTTTACTCTCTAAAATTGTTGCATTGGAATGCACATTAACCAATTAGGCAATTGAAAGACACATACATTAAGAAAATTAAATATGGTGTCAGAAGGGAAGTTAATTAATTCTGCTATTTCTGAGCTCATAAATGATATCCTCTGCTCTACAGCCAAGGAAAGGCAGCTATGGTGTAAAAATAAAAACCTTATAGTAAATGTTATTCTCCAATTCCATTTTTAAAATTCATCGCAAAGCAGCTCCTTGTACCATGAACATGAAATTGATGCATTAATTACCACTAATGCCAAGTTCCAGGGGCTCTCTAAATCACAGGCCTTAACTGGTATTCTCATGTGCATGCATCAGTAAAAAGATATCTTGGCTCTTTTCTAATAAGTAAATTAGTCCCTAATTTAAATAATGAAAATCTTAAAATGAAACCTCATGCTAAAGTGCAAATTACTTATTCCAATATGTTCCGCAGCAATTTAGCTAAAGCTAGTAAAACCTTCTCTGCACAGAAACATCTGTAAAAGCCATACTCCAAGTTCCTCTTGAAGCATCTCTTCACTACTGTAAATTAACCTTTATCCATATATCAACTCATGAATTCGTTTTGTAAAAATGAATCCTGGTTAGTTTACTATAAACTTGTCATGCAACAACCACTTTTCTTTGGAAATACTAACTTTAATCAGTACTCAAAAACCCTCTGCCGGAAAGGCCCTAGTCACTCTGCTTTAGTGCCATTTGTCAAACTTCCAAAGGACATCAAAGGCAATCCCTCAATTTCTATGCTTATAAAGAAAGTTTAAAATTATTCTCCAATAAAAGTTAATATAATGTGAGTATATACTTGCAATGCATATTATAAATGCACATCATTCGTATGGTACATTATTCTTGATATAAAATATGTATATGCTGTCTTATTACTAAGCATGCAAAATTGTTAAATTTTTATGACTGTATAATATTTTATAGGCAGTCAATCCTTTTAATGAAACCATGCCATATTTGAACAACATAAACTATACCACAATTATAGAAATGGAAGAATGAGACGAAGAACGGCATTTTCCAATGAGGAGCTTGTTCAGAAAATATTCAATAGATTTTGCCCTAATTAGGTTTTCCCTGATAGCATGGTTCTTATTTTGATGCTTGAGTGCTTTAAAGTAGGAATGGTTTTTTTTCCGTCATTTGCACTTCCCCAAAATCACCACTCTTCTACAAGTTGCACTTGCTCCAAGAATCCTAGATAATGCTAATGTATGGTTTTACTGTACTTAATCAATAAAAACCTCTGCAGTCTATTTTATGTCGTTGTTTCAAATGTTCACATATAAAACCAATATTTAAATGTAATTAAGCCAAGTCAACACCCAACATTAATTTTTATGTAAGTGGCAAAGACTAAACTGAATGAGTTCCCTCCACCTATGTAACTAAAAAAAAAGAAGACATCAGCAAGCATCACTATGCAGCATGCTCATATTTTAAAGAGAATAAATTACCAACTTCCCAAGAGCCATGTCAAAATAATCAGCCAAAGAACCATGGTGGAATACCAATATAATGTATCCTGTTTAACTTTTTTAATGTAATCAAGGACTCACTCTAATGGCTCTTGGTTGGTATTGCTGGACACCTGATTTGCTGGCGAAGGAGAAGGTGATGGGGAAGGAGAATGAAGCTGTGGTTGAATTGGTGGAGGAGCTTGAAGTTTGACAAGGGTAGCAGCTGTCCCAATTCCACGGACAACAATGCCAGTTTCTCCTTCCAGGTCGAAACTTTGCTGATACCTATGAAAAAGAGTCATTTTAAGATAATTTTTTGCTGACAAAATTATTTTTTTGTGAGGATACATCTGATCCTTTTACCTTGAAACTATACATTTTTTGAGCAACTTCTGAATATTATGTACCAAAAGAAATAACATTATGATTTGACCACTCATTATAAATTTGCCAGTAGAAACTCTGGAAACAAAATAATTAGTGATGATAAAATTGATATTTGCTAATACTTTTCAACATTATTAAAGCAGACTTCTAATGTATTTCATAACAATACATTGCCTCTTTGGAACTGAAGACTAATCCGCTTCTATTTACATAAACCTTTGCACATATATGTCAGGTACATGAACATACCACTAAAAATGAACAGATATATTTACACACATTCAGAAAATTAATTAAAAACTTAGGCTCAACCAACATTGATTACCCATGAACCTAAGAGTCAACTTTAATTAAAAATAGCAATTTTCCACAAAAGTGTGATTTTTGTGGAAAATTGCTATTTTTAATTAATCATGATATTCCACCATATCACGCCTGAAACGTCTCTTTTTTAAGAGTCAACTGTTGTTTCTATGTAACTATGGTCACATCTCTGCATCGAGCTGGAAAAATATCTTCACAAATTACAGACTTTACTCAAAAGTCATAATTTCCAACCAAAACAAACACATATTACCACCTCATTGCCCCTTCCAAGTGCTAAAAATGTCCAAATTGATGACAAAAACCCTTTCATCACCAGAAAACTTTGCTTTTTCAGATGCAAAAAAGATTGATTAGCTCCTTAACATCCTATAATCTTCAACGCAACAATTTCAGAGTGTAAAAATCATTGACCTTGACTGGGATTCGAACCCGGATCCCTCAAGTAATCTAGCCAGCCAACTTATTCTCTTTCCTCCGCAAGGCAGAGAAAAGAGAATAGATTGGCTGAGACTGCAAGCCCTTATCCATACCCTCGCTGCAAGAAATTTCTAAGGTCACTTCTTATTTTTCATTATCCAAGAAAACACCTCTCACACCATGCCAGTAAAAGCAGTCACTTACTCTCAAATAATGTTGTACATGCCCTATGTACAATGCAACTTCTATCACTGCATTAGCATAGAAGATTACACCAATCCTTTTGATATATCTTATGATCAACCACTGTTTTTCTTCAGTCTGATACCTTGCTCCTTCCCTTTCATTCACAACAGTTCCCAATGCAAAACCTTTGATCAATACTTCAATTCTCTAATATACATAACTTACCATTTTCTGCCCAGAGGTCTGTTTGAACCATCTTGTAGACATTTGATTCAGCAAATGAACCAAAAAACACTGGCTTAAATCTCATACACTACCCATTCCCTTTCATGATGACAGCTAAACAGCCAATCTGAACTAATTATGACCCCAATCCTCACTAACCAAAGGCACAACACAATGGCCCAGTCTCTCCCCATAGTGGCAAATTAAGTGGAAGTCTGAAAGATACCGGAAAAGTATTTCCTTCTTCTGCATATTACCTCCCACTATTCCACTATTGAATCATCAATTATGATATTATTACTGTGTTTCACTGTGATTTTAACAAAGAAATATCATTAAGTTCATTTTATCTTTTGAAAATCAACCACCCACCCTCACTCTGCACTGTCGAAGATAAAAAGTTAAACTCCAAAACTCAGACAAAAATGCCCTAGTAGTTTATACGAGAGGTGACTGACAAGGGAAACTGAGAGGTGACTGACAAGGGAAACTGAGAGGTGACTGACACTGAGGTCATTTGCGCCATTAGGGAAGGATGGGAAAGGAAAGGTGATGTCATTTAATTTTAGAAAAATATCAAAAGGATTTCAGATGCAGATACTCGTCTACCATTAATTCTGCCAGATATGAGCCCAAAAGCTGACAAGTACCCTCTCAATGATGAGGATTATATAAGATTGTCCAAAGTAAGAAAGAGCAATCATTTTCACTTTTAAAGTAATTTTTTTTACATTAAAGGTGTGAATTCTAAAAATTGGTCAGGAAAAGTGATTGAGTGTTTCAACCAGTAATTATATATGCATTCATCAACTGAAATGGGAGATTTTTTTACAACTCACCCAAGGACTGCATTAGCACCAAGCTCAATGGCCTTGAGGCCAATCCGACGGCGTAGTTCTCCAGACAGTTTAAAGAAGAGGGCTTGTCTAGCTTCATTAGAAGCCCTAGGAGTTCTTATCTTGTCTATCCATTGGTGCTCTGGATCTCCTTCAACAACCAACTCACTGACAAGCCCCTGAAGTCTTGACACTAAATGGCCCTCAGGAATCGACCCCGCTTCATTGAAATAATTAGAAATGCACAGAATTATACATGCAGTGTAATTTAAAATTTTTGAATTTTCAGCATTTTAATTTATTCATGGGGTAGCCACAAAATTAGAACCAAATAACATTAATTCTGAATTAATAAACAAGGCCACTGCAGAAAAATTGTAATTTTTTTCCATAGGCAAGGCAGTCATATTCACCAGTAGCAGTAGCAATTACTGCAGGAGATGACTGACTTTTAAGGCCATTTGTATTATTCTGGATGCTGGATAAAGTGGTAGAGGGAGGATGCTCAAGGAATGGGGGTAGAAGCGGAGAGAAATCCAGCATCAGCATTAGCCTAATCCTAACTAAAGACATCAAGGGTAGCACAATTTTAAGTCCAATTAAATGGGTTAAGTACTGCACTATAAGACCTCTTTACAAAGGGGACAGGATGTCATTGAAAATTTTGCCACCACTGAGATTCAAACTCAGACCCTCTTGGCAGAGAACCAGTACACTATCCATTCATCCCTATCACATTCAGTTAGCTCTCAGCTACTCTTGCTTACTAACCTGTTATGGCTTTGAACAAGACAAATGAAAATTACCAGTGATGCCCAAGATAAATTGGCTTTAGCATACATGAATCACACAGGTATATGTTTAATAAAAATGCTAAGGGGTTTTAGGATTAATTGTTTTGGATTCCTCCACCTCTATACAACAGGTAGCAAATGCACAATTAAACAGTAAAACCATAAACACAGTAATCAACCGGTCGGTTTGACAGGCGATGGTAAAGTTCATCCAGTACTAAGCCCAACGGTGTGTGAAATTCACACATCAGGGTAGGGGGGCCAGTTCCTTTCCATGTGCTGGTTATGGTTTCCCAGGAAGATCTGATACCCAAAAAATCACAGAGATTGTATGGAGCTGCAGATGCCCAGAGAGACTTGGCCGGGATTTGAACCCGGGCCCTCTGGTCAGTATTCAAACGCTCTACCCCAGGACTACTGCGGCCCACTAATTAAACAGTATAACTTGAAATTTAACAACTGTAAAATTTATTCATCACCATCATTAAGACAGCATGCTTTCTTACACACCTTACCGCCAAGTATGGTTCATATCTATGAAAATAGTTCTACAGGAAGTTTAACCAACAAGAAGATATTCTAAAATTATTTTTATAAAGAAATGGTTCCCAAAAAGCCCTAACGACAATTAAAGATTTTAAGTACACATCATTAGCAAACATAATTTTACCCTGCTTTCACTGAAGAAAATAGGGCCTCCTAAACTTTTTCAATAAAGTGATTTTTTAAATAAAGGATCAAAATGCACTGACTACATTTCTTCTCCTGATGTGCATAAACTTCACTTTCAACAATTTTTCCACAAAGCCATTCGAAACTCACAGGCAGGGTGGCCAAGGAGGTTCATTTAATGTAAAGCAATGGTTGGTAGAATCCTACCATTATGGAAATTGAATTCAAAACAGGGTCTTCCTCTTTCCTTTCTATTAACAACATTAAAGCTTTCATCCAAATTTAAACATTTTATCTCTCTTTTATGATCATTTATTTGCAAAAGTTTGTGCTATATATTTTAGGTTTAGTGGAAATACATTACTAATTAAACAATTGTGGCAATAGCAGAAATCCTTGGTCACAAACTACCTACATTTTGAAACTATAGCTTCAATAGGAAATTTAGAAAGAGATGCAATGAGAAAATTGAGAACATGAAAATAACCAGGCCATTGGAAACATGATGGTTGTAACTTAGGGATCCAAAGAGTTATATAATAATTATAAATAATCTAACAATAATTTTATTTTAAATCAAATTCATGGTGATACAATATATCTTACTATAAACATTTATGTAATCATAACTTACAGCAGAAGAACTGAACACCACATGAAGACTGACGAAATTTATTGAAGTCCGAAAAAAGCTCAACTTTAACTATCACATGCACCTCTCCACGAATGCCATGCATGGTGTCAAAAACAGGGATCCACCCAATCATCGTGGTTCCACTACCAGTTTTCCCTGAATAAGAAAAAAAACAATGCCATTAAATAAAGAACGATAATACCAACACATACAAAAAGGAATATTTGATGCAACTAATAATTAAGGAGCTAACCACAGGCATCTCTTTTTTTTGCACTAAAATGGTGCAGGTACTAACTCCTTCACTTAAAAATTTGCTTCATAGAAACAATGAATGCGTATTACTTCTTAAGACATGATCATTAAAACAGACAATCAACTCTAAACATACTTCTTCCACAAAAGTGTGCTTCAACATTCACTACGTGGTTAGAATGAACACCCCAAAAATGTTAGGGATTAAATAGTTATAGCACAGGATAGTCCTAATTAATTTTACCAGAATGGTATTGATGATAAAGTATGCCAATTAATTTCAGATATGACCTTCATGGGTAGCAATGCAAACTTATGATTGACAGAATCATTAAACTCTTCAAGATTAAGTATCTTATCGAAAGAGTGAGAAGTATTTTGGTTGGAGTTTTATTGATATACTGCTTGAAAATATTGCTCTTTGGTTTTTGCAGTTATGCAAATGTTTATGAAAAATGTATTGCAGCCAGGATCACTGAAAATGAACAAATATCTCTTTGTAAAACTGCAAGTTATTGGGGTTGTCCTTAAATTATGTACATCAGGCTTTAGGAATAGTAAGCCATTTTACTTATTTTCCTAGTGGTGGAGGTTCAGGAAGAATATTATGCAAGTGGATTAATGCTGTATTTAAGCTATTGTTCATTATTTAATACTAGTAGATGTCTGCCTTGTTATGGTAGGATTTTGATAAGCTCAGGCACTACACTTACACACTAATTTACTACTATGCCATGACTGACTAACTAAATACAAGATATCCTTAAACCGAATTTATAAGATTACAATTACTAACTCTTAGGCTTTCACTACTTCCTGTTGCTTATAAAGAAAGACTTTTAGCTATCCAAAATCACAAAAAAATGTGCCATGCTCCAAAATGAAACTAACTTCAGAGTTATTTAAGCATTTATCAACCTAGGAAAAGCATTGCAAAATGCTGTCTTCATTTCAGTGCAAGTATTCTGAAACCATTAACATAACAAAGATTAGTTTTCATCCATTACACTGTATATTTTCAGAACAAACACACAGTTGAAGTGTTCAGAAGACAATCATAGTGAAAAATGCTTTCAAACGTAAATGCATTTCTTAAGAAACAAGGCACATATTTGTTTTTTAATGATAGTGCTGATATTCACATACTATCAGAAATGGGAGGTCTTTATCCTCAAAAGGGCAGGAGGGATGGAAATAGCCAAAATAGCCTTAGGTACACTAAGGGTGGCCCCATTTCTCAAAGTTTCTTTTAATACCAATATTCTCCCAAGGAGAAGCATTAGGAGAATCAGCAGTTCAGATTATTTTCCTCAAATGTCCTACACTGGTAAGGCAATCTAAAATAGGGGGACCTTCACAATGAGAATCTCAAATTAGATGTAAGAGGTGGTATAACAGATATATAAGGCTTTCAGGCAAGCAAGTAGATTGATGAGAATTATGAGCTGTTAAACCAAGGTGTTTGACCAAAACAACTGGATCCTGAACAAGGTTCTAGTTACAGTTTCACCAATGATTGCGTCAGTATCCTGCACTTTCTAGGTACATCAAAGACACCATTGCTAGACTATTAGCAGTGAAAATATGCAAGAAATGCATTTTTATAACCCCCAAAGTCAATAGTAATTATGCCACATAATGAAGTTTTCTCGGGTCTTCCACTGGGTCGGGGGTTCCGTGGAACCCCTGACCCAGTGGAAGACCCGAGAAAACTTCATGAAGCAAATACGCCAGGAAAGCACCAGATCTTACTTATGTCAACTAAGTTTTACTCTATGGTGATGAGAACTCACTGGCTGCTATGGATTCAAACAGATCAATCTAATGCTAAACAGCACATACTTAAAGCAAAATTCTAATCCAAAGAGATTATTACTATTTGCGCATTCCAGGGAAGCAACCCTTTTTCCAAGTATATAAATAACATATTTGGTAATGATGTCCACAAATTTATCTTAAAAACTTGAAAGCAATATTGAAGTAGATATATCAAAGAATGGCATGCCCATCTCTCATATATCTCCCAGTCTCATGCATTTCGAGTTTTTAAATGTGATGAATTCGTAGCTTTGAGGCTATAAACTGTTCAATGCATATTATTAAATACCTATCAAAATTTATATTTTACAATAAACACTTGCCTGGAGCAGAATGAACGTTTGAGAGAGATGACTCAGGATTTGCTGGATTCAAATGGTGCTGGTTTACACTAGATGCAAAAGACGCCGTAGCTGACGATGGAGGGAGTAGTAATGGGTTTAGATCTATATATACTTTTCCAATGGCATCGTTTGCTGAGTAGGTGTCATGATCCATTAGCCTAATTTGTAAAGGCTCGTCCTGAAGCTCTGAATCATCAACCTATAAATTTATTACGTAAGTTACAACATTTCAATGAATAGCATGCGTTTCAAGATTTTCTCAATACATCAAGTACATAGACGCGATTTCCACCGAATCCAAATTTTTACCTCATATCTGAACCAGTCCGAATCCCATTGGGGGTGTAAAGATTTTCTGCAAACATCAGTCTTGTAAGTTGTACTTCCAAGTTTTACTTCTACGTAAGCATCAGTAGTGTCACTGGACCTGTCCATAACCGGAAGATTTCGACCGGCTAAAACTCTCACCTGTCAAAGCGCACAAGTTAATAAAAATCAACAGGATTAAGGAATCCTACAATGAATATTAATTCCGTTATAAACATTCCCTTCCACTGAATATTCCTCCATCTACATATGCCCATCTAAAAATAAGAATTATCAAACTCTAACAACACGAGGCCATCTTAATAAACCAATAAAAATTAATACCATGTTTTGGTATCTTGAATAAATATTGAGACATGACATAGATGTATGCCCGCGCAAATGTCACCCGCAAAATTTGGGCATTTTTCAGAAATAAACATTCGTAATTACTGACCACTACATGTGACTGTATTAACTCGAACATTCACGTAAGTTTCAAATGTATCATTAGAACAATATTGCTCTACCATGTTACCTTGACTTTGCCTGGCATTGTATTACAAAATTTCTTCACATGAAAAGCAACAATCAGTTAATGCAAACCACTTGACAGTGTTCAAAGTTTTGAATACATTGTAGAGGTGAATTTTTTAAATCTGATTTCAGCTGCATCATTTTTATTCCAATCCTACGGCGTAACGAAACAATCTTCTACCGTTCCCGTTCGTGTCCCTTATTTAATGTTGATATTCGTAAGTCATCTGTTTTTCCGAGGGGTGTGCATATATATTGCATATTTTCGGAAATTATTTTATCGTCGTTTGTTAATTATTGTTTCTTTCACTAAAGAATTCGTTCTAATTATATTTTATAAGCGAAGAGATATTTTGAAGTACCTAACCTGCTCATATTATTCTGTTACTTAATGCCCATTAAGTGGAGGCCTGTTTAAAAATAGCGCTTCAAGACTCGTGCATTTCTGGGTTAATAAGGTAAAAATATTATACTTGAATGCTATATTATATACTTGTTATTCTAAAGAATTTCTAGGACAATGATTCATAACAGTTATGGTTCAAACTATTCCTGAATAAGCAACATTGCAATCGATTCTTCTTCATATCTGCAAGCCTTAAATCGGTCGCAAAATAATTTATAAGAAATACGCAATTTGAACGGAGATATTCTTTAACGAGTCTTATAAGATAATTGTAGGTAAAATATCATAAGCCAACTTCCCATTATCATCCTCCAAACCTCCCTGAGTAGGGTAGCATTAAGATGGTAAACATTTTTGAGGAAAATACATTTTAAACAGAAGAAAAGGTTACTCTTAACTGTCCCAGACCCATATGAAGAGAGAAACTAATAGGGCACTTCCTGAAGCATGTTAGTTTATGGAAGACTATTATTGAAGGAACTAGAGGAATAATTACAGAGGAAGGACCAATGGAAGGAAGTATGATGGAATGAAAACATAGTGGTGGAATAGCTATAAGGGGTGATACAAACCAAGTCTAGGGTGGATAACCCGTGATGACAATAAAAAATCACCAAGGATAATCATTACAATTTCCTAAACAGAAGAATGCACTCTATTTTACTCAAATCAGATTTTATTTAAAATTTTCAAGTAATACATGATCCAAAATTATCTCCAAATGAAAATAAAAATTCATGGACAATTTGGTGATTTAACTAAAAATAATTAGGTCAATTACTTCCTTGCAGCATTCTTGAGAGGTCTTCCTTCATAATTAATATATTGCTCAGATCAGCCTGAACAATGTCAGTAAGCTGAGAAAGGCCATTTTGTTCCATTAACATGAACTGAAAAGAAGTTTAATTATCCAATTGAAAATCCTTATTATAATTAAAATTCAAATGACTCATCTTATTCACTTAAGGATTACAAATAAGCCAATGTTTGCAAAAATCAAATTTCAAAGTTGATGTAAAAAAATATCAAAAATACTATAAAAACTTATTTTACTTGTTTAATCTCTTCTTGCATTGCTGGATCCATTGCATAACGTTCCATTTCCTTGGGTGCAGGGTCTTGCCTTTGCATTCGAATCTGTGACAGCAGTTCACTTAGACGACCCTTTGAATAGATAATACATGATGTTATAATGGGATTCATAAAGCAAAAACTAAGGAATATGACGAATGCACAATTTTCTTCAAGATTTTAAAATATAAAAACAAAGAATGAGGCCAGCACTCAATGAGAGTTCATTTCTAACACATATTGCCTTTAGTTGAATAAAATATGAGGTGACCAATTTTCAGAACTTTTCCAGAGTTTTCAGCAGATGATCTTGAGGACTCAATTAAACAATACCTTACAAACCCAAATGACATAGAGGATACTATCATGAAAGCACCATGTTTAATGGCACATTAGGAACTTGACCATAATTTTTTAACTATTCTCTAAATTTAAATATTAAATTTGGTGGAATTCATAATTCGAAACAAATTCATTTCAATTGATTGTAGCAGAAAACTGACATGAAGAGTTTATCACAAAAAAATGCTGTGTACTTTTATCTTGAAACTATTTTTCATGCATCCAAAAAATGATAGAAACAACTTTTCAACCCCAATTCTTTATCCAGAATATCCTTTTGAGTCATTCAATTTATCCATTTGATTTCTTTAATAGCAATGAGTTAATAAGGGTTGATGATGAGTTAATAGCACATGCATTGAGGGAATAAAATTAATTATATAATAAAAACCTTAAACTGTGTAGGTGCATTAAGCTGTGCCTGTAAAGCTTCTAATTGACACCTCAAGGCTTCCTCTTCTGGAGATAATGCAACTCCAACCTTCCGTACAGCTTCTTGCCGCACCAAAATCTGCCATAAAATAAGATTAAAAAGTTTCCTTTAATATTCATTTATCTGAGGAAGGAAATGAGGGATATTCATGCATAAATTTACTGCACCTTATTGCTTGCAATCAATCTCCATAATGACAAATACTTCCATTACTTCAAATTAAGTACATATGATAAAATCCTGTTTTCAAGAATTTTAGCTAAAGTAGAAATGTTTAAGGCTATGTACTATACTCTGATTTCCTGCATTAATTACATTGTTTTTTAATCTAGGACATATTATATATAATGGCTAGCTTGCAGTGTTTTTCAATGGCTAACCCTTATATTCATATGAATTTTAGACAATTAATACCTTACATTTTTACTCTATCTTTAGAAATATTTAACTATAAAATATAAAAATAATATTTATTTATTTATTTAGTAAAAATTGTGCACATACAGCAGGATTGCCAATTTATAGTGACACGTATAACAGCAACATATAAGGACACAAACATACAAACATCAACAAGACTATAATTAGCTGTTATTAGAGATAAATTTTCATAGAAATAACAAAAACAGTGAAAGAAAGGAACAAAACCGGGATGTGGGAGTGAAAGGGGAGATTGTGCTAGTTCTTTCGAGAGAGATGTGTCAGAGAAAGGTTTATAAATGTGTTGGCTGGGAGTGAGAGGGGGTCAATGCTTTCGGGAAGGGAATTCAGTAAAGTGGGGAGACGGAAGAAAAGGGAACGTTTGGTGAGGGACAGTCTGGGAACGGGTTGGTGGAATAAAGAGTGATCGCGGGTAACTCGGGGGGGAACTCTGAAATTGATAAGGGAAATTAGTTCAGGACAGTCGTTAATGGAGTTAGGGTGTTATGCATGAGTTTTAAATCGGATTTTAGACGTAGAGTGGAGAGATTACAAATCGAGAGCGAGGAAAGAAGAGATTCAGTGGGCGAGTATGATTTATTAAATAAAATCTCATCACTTGAATCCTACTACTTAGAATTAATATCATTAAATTTTTTGAGAGAGAGTGGAATTACTAAGTTACTTATTTCATTTCAATATCATTGAACAGTCTGGGCAGAACCATAGGATAAAGGTGACAGTGAAAGCCACAAAATGCCCAGCAAGTCACAAACAGATTATGTTTACATTATTCAAGCTATTTAGGACTAGAAACATTTTGCAAATTACTAATTTTCCAACTGATATCTGATCATGGAGGGCCAGGTTTTAATTTCAGATGATGCATTTTGGCACCCTCAGTTTCACCCACACTGTGCAATATTTTGGCCACCAGATCTTCCTGGGAAATCACAGGTGGCACACAGATAGGAACTGGCGACCCTACCCTGATATGTAAATTTCACAGGCTGTCAGCCTCATTATTAAGTGAGCTCTACCATCACCAAACAAAACAACCTTCAGGTTGAATACTATTATTATCTGGTGATTGGTCAATGATCATCATGGGATCTTACCTTCATGGGAAAAGGACTAAATGATGATATAGGAATTGAAAACGCTGAGGCAACAGCACTAATAAAGAAATACAGACATTACTCTATTATTATTCTTTGCAGCTTTTATATCTACTTCCACTATGCTTCAATGTAATAGCAGCCAGATTTTAACTATTCAAACATAAGTTCTACCATGAGTGTGCATTGAATGCAAGTTATGATGTTCAAAGTAGGCTTACAGTTGAAAGAGAAATGAGTTACAATTGCTGGGGTCTAGAGGAAGATAATTCAGATATGATGATCTTCAAAGGCAGAAGAGGAGGGATTTGTAGACCGCAATAGTCTGGTGAAATGATGAATGATGTTTAGAATGTCATCCAGCCACTTAAGTCACAATACCCTACACTCAAATACAGGCCCCAGGCAGCTGTCTTCATAAAATACTGATGATATCAGCAATTTTTTTAAGGGTGGCAACCCAAGTACGTCTAGTTAGCAAAGAGTATGGGATGAGGTGTACGCTTTCAACCTTCCCTATCCTTTAATCCATTTTCTTACGGATACATGATGTGGGCAAGGATATAATTTTTCTTGCTAACCACTTTATTTCAATTTAAATATTTACTTAAAACATAAGTTGAGCGATTCCAGCATAAGCAGGGGAAGAAAAAGACAGTGCAGTAATAATTGTCTTTGAAAAAACCCACTGCATATTTTTGGTCACAGTAGGAATGAGAAAAGGTAGGGAGTTTTTGTGTATACAATTATTATAACTATAAGTATGCTATACAACTATGCAATTATACATTTGTTCGCCTCTCCTAACCAAACACAACCTGAAATTTAAAACTACAGTTAACTCATCTCCAATTCCGCATACTTAATTCCTCCCTTTCATCTAATATATAAATATCCTATCTTCAGCATGTAAAATATATACAGAAAAATGAAAAGTAGAAGAATAGGAGTGGTCACCTCTGCTGGGAAAGCAGAAGGGGTGAAAGTGTACAAGGAGGAAGGATACTAACAAGGTGCATATTAAACAATGTGACATGAGCATTTCCAAAGTTTACAAAGGAAAAAATGCTTATTTTTTAAAAGGGATGCTTGCCATATAAAAATTATTGCAGTTGGCTACTGTATCAGTGAATTCAAATTATATTTAATTTATCTTTTTTCTATGAAATACAACAACCCAAAATTTAATTAATGCCTAGTGGACCTCACTTAACGAGCATCTCACATGGTGAGTAATTTGCATAATGCATGAAAATATTTTGACCAAAAATGACTTGCTTAACAATCAACTTTTTGCAAGAGTGACTAGGAGGGGGGAATTCCCAGTTCATCCATGCTTGCTATTTCAGTGTTTACCACTAATTCTGGTAACATCTTATGAGTTTAACATAATATTCTGTTCATTATTTAAAAATGTCTCAGAAGAAACATTCGCAAGAAGGCAGCCAGAAGAGAATACAAATCACAGTAATCATAATTTTACAAAATCATATTTTACAATAATAAATATGCAAAAAATTGTGTCACTTAACCAGTGTTTCACTTTACAAGAAAGATCACGGAACTAATAATGCTCATTGTATGAGGTTCCACTGTGCACAGTTGGTAAATATTTTTTAAAATAAAAAATAATGCAACTAAAGTAAAATTTTTTGATTTTTCAAGAAATCAGTGCATCAAATCTTGCCAATCCACAAATGCGCCAGTAGCTGCATTGGCTTAGGACATTATCATTACAATGAAGACATTTTAGAAAAACTTACACGTAATACACGATGAGCAAGTTGAGAAGATTGTTGCATTCTCTCTGCCAGTGCAGCAGATGCTTCTGCATTCCTTCTCTTCAGTGATGCCACCTCCTCTCGAGCCTTCTCAACATAAGCGCCATGCAAACGTGCTTCTCTCTCCTGACACCTTAACCGCCACCGTAAGGCTTCTACTCCAACAGTTGCTGTAGGAATGTATCTATTTGGAAGAAAACAGTCATGAATAAAACACCTACTGTTTTTATGTGCTACTATTTGAATCAGCAGATAATTAGCTAACTTGGGAAACATGTAACCGAGGAAGTAACCAACCTATAAATATGAGAAAGCAACCCAATCATTGTGTCTTTTCGTTCAAACCTTGAACTCTCACCCTAGAAATAGACTCACATGCAGCTCACCTGTCTGAAAATGCAAAAATTTGGTGGGAAAGGAGAAAGATATTTGACATATTGCATGGAAATCTTGTGTTGTCCACAGAATTATTTAATTGCGAGAAGTTTCATGTTGACTTAACATGACATAGTGGGTCACAACTTAATTTCATATTTTGAATGTAAAAATATGATAATAAATATGCAAAAGCATATTTGTTATTGAAAAAAAACAAGAAATAAATAACTAGAAATGCTGTATGACCAAAATTCTAAAGCTAGGAGCCCATTGTTATACTTCATTCGTTTCCTCCTTCAATTGCAGAAAGAGATGCTTACTTTTGTGGGTCTGGATTATCAAGTTGTGCCTGTTTCCATATTCGGGGATGAATACCATGAGGAGGGTTTTCAAGGTATTCTCTCATTTGGTCAGCGGTAGGGGCAATATATGGAAATAATCCCTCAAGAGTCCATCCACTGCTTCCTCCGCCAGTAGCACCAATGCCCAACCCTGAAAGAAATGAACGTAAGAGAATGTGAATAAAATAAAATTAATGAAATAGAGGGCTGATTATTCAACATCGGTAGAAAGGTAGGGTTGTCTGTTGGTCTGAGCAGAGCCATTCCTTTCCTTCACAGCCATTCCCATTCCATCTTCTGCACGCCAAAGTGCATGGTTAATGACATTTGATCCACTACAAAAGTTTTTCCATGCCATACTCAATAATTAACTTGCTCAGCTTACAAGTATACAATTTCATTCAGGTGAGTATACGGAAGCATTACTCCACATTAGAAAAACCAAAATTGGCAACTATGTACGCTACTTTAACTAACATTCACACCATATTGTTTCTTAGGAATGATTTGAAGAAAAAGAGAGTCAGTTCATGAATCAGTAAAAATTTTAAATTTTCAAGAATAAGTTATCAGTACAAATTATTTAGAGGACGCATTGAATGCTTGCTTTATAAGTGCAGTTCAGTGTATGAGAAAAATGGCGGAAACTGTTGCTGTTGATTGAATGGGAGGAGGAGAGGTAGGTGATCCTCACTTCTAAGCTTTGTGGGAGGTGACAGGGTTATCAGGATACGGTGTTGGATAAACCAAGGATCCCTGGAAGGCCATCTCCAAATGGAATAAATCCTATTGAGACTCCCATTCTATAACACTGAGTTCCCAGCTGATTATCTCCTTTTGGGCAGGAGGAAGTAGATAATAATGGATTTCATCAGTTAGATACTGGCAAGTTTACAACAGTAGATTTAACAGTGAGAAGGAATACCGGCTCTACAACATGTAGAAACAAATATATCATTAACCATAGAATCAGAGTAGTGTATCAACATCACCCTGCCTATACAAGGATGGCTAAAATCAATGTATTGTCGAATTGACCTAAGGATACAGGTACAAAAAATATCAGACAATTTTTTCCAGATGTATTAGTGAAGTGCCAAATTCAGACCATCAGATAAAGTGATAGTGCACACCATTATCACTGATATTTTGGCAATGTGAGAGATCTGCACTAAACTCGTCCCAAAAGTCTTGATGAACGAACATGAGCAGAGTTGAGTTTCTGCTTGCAAAGACCTTCTGCAATGACATCACAACAATTCCCCAATTCCCTTACAATCCTAACTAGGCACCGCAAGACTATTTCTTATTCCCTAAAGTAAAACCCTCTCTCAAAGGACACCACCATGGAACCGTAAGTGCCGTCAAAGAAGCTTGCACGCATAACCTTCAGAACTTTCTAGAATTCACCTTCCAGGGAGCCATTGAGCCAGGGGAAAGCTGCTGGCAAAAGTGCGTTGATGCCCAAGGGATGCACTTTGAAGAATTTTGAGGCACTTTCAGATTTCACTGTTTGTTGTAATTACTAAGAACAATTTTGCTTGTGTGCTAGCTAATGCATGGATTCTAAGGAATATATTGGGGAAATTTTTGGAAAAATAAATTTATTTAAGATATTGGTACAATAAATTGTTCTGAGTAATTACAAGGAACAGTGAAATCTGAGAGTATCTGGTCTTCCCAAATTGTTAACCATTTATCCTCCCATGTGCTGGAGTATAAGCCTTTAATTTCTTTCATTGGGTAACTGTGATTGAATAACTATTGAATAGACACAGATAAAGCTGTCACCAAACAATCACTGCTGATGCAATGGTTGGGATTCAAACGCATGAACTAAGGATTAGTAGTACATTACTTATGAGACTACTCAATTAATAAATATTTGGTCATATACTATAGATACCCAAATTCAAAGGAAATATAAATTCTCAGCCTTCATAATACTCAAAAGCATGTCTAAACAAAGTAACATTTACACCCAAACAAATTACCTTGTGTTGTTCCTAGATTGGTGCCAAGAGCAGTTGAAGTGGCTGTCGACTGAGGGGCATTGGATGGTGATGATAATGTAGCAGCAAGCTGTGACCGTGGTCCTGCCTGGAGCAGATATGTAGCAAGCTCTGAAGCAGGAATGCGACGCGATGAATTTGTCATTCCTTTTTCATTTACATAACAGAGCACCTGTGTCCTTTCGGAAAAAACATTATTTCATGGGCAAGTCGCTACATTACAAATCTTTTCAATAGAAATCAATCATATTCATTCTCTAAATAAAAACATAAGAAAGATAAAAAAAAATTTCAGGGACAAGAATTGATTGTGCGAAAAGTGAGTCTTTAACAGGAACTAAGATAACACAATAGGAGACTAGAGCAACAACTAACAATCAAGCAAATGATATCATAAAATAACGTGTAGAAAGCGAAAAAATTTTGAAATTTCTTTCACTCATTTGATAAAGAATTAAAAATAGTAAATTAATGTCATGTATGCAAGTATGAATAGACAATACAGGCTGTATAAAGACAATATTATAAATAAAAAACTTACTTATTTTCACCCAATGCCCTGACAGCATCTACTACCACTGATAGATTGGGTTTATTCCCTAAAGCATTGGCTACGGCAGCTACTACATGATGCTGCCTATCTCTCACATCAGCTTCTCCAACACCTCCTAATACCAAGGCCACCAATCCTTCTGAGTCTTGAGCTGTAGGTGCTAATGTATAGCAAACAGCTTTAAAACGACATAAAGGGTTGTCAGGAGTAAATACAACAGGAGGAGCTGATGCAGAATAATACCCTGAAATAGGGAAAAAGTGAAAAAAAGAAGAGAAGAAATTATATGCATTAATGTGTAACTTAATAGTATTACTACAATTTTTTCACATTGAAACTTCATATTTAACCCTCTAAAGCCACTCTTGGTCAGCAACCATGCTTATTAATGACAATTTTTCTGTTACTAACTAATTACAGTTTCAGTAAGTTCCATGCATTTATGCCCTTAGTCCAACACTACCACTCAACTGGAACAACTACTTCTATTTCAACACTAATTTCCCTCTTTTTATTGAGCCAAAATGATGGGTGGTTATCCCAAATGAGAGTAATTTACTTAAAACAGTTGTACTTCCCGAATTAGATAGTGAGATTCCTCAAACTATTTGATCTTAGGAGGCAGCCAAATTTTTCATTTATACTCTTACATATATCAAATCAAACAATTTTCACCTAATGAATAACTGATTGAAGCACTTTTCCACTCAAGCGGAAAAGTGCTTCAATCAGTTATTCATTATGTTCGACTTCCACCACATCTTACCTGAAGCTACTCAATTTAATATTCACCTAACTTTGCAGTGCAACTTAAACCTTGAATATTACACAATCCTACTCCAGCCTTTTCCAAGGAAAGAGAATCTTTGAGATAGGTCTCAAGATAGAATCAGTTCAAAATAATATCCATTTATTAAAAAAAACAGCTACTTCTTTCTTCAGAAGTTTAAATACTGCTATGTGGGTCCTTAAGTCCTTAGAAAGTCCAAAAGATGGCACTAGTACTGTCAGAAAAGGTTTGCCTTTAGTAAGTCTCATCCCTCAATTGACCGTTATTAGTGTTTTAGCTATTCCTGTCACATTGTTTCATTTTCATCGTCAACAGAAACAACAAACTATAATTTATTCAGGAAAATGGAAAAAAGTAAGTTTTGTATGTTGAACAAACACTTCTTAAAAGACTTGACACTGAAAGAGATCAAAGCCGGGTGGGATGAAGTTCATGACTCATCTGCTCCTGTGTTTGCAGCAGGGTAACTGAGTTTAATCATGGATGTACATCCACAAATAATGAACAACGTTTGGGAGGTCCAGTTGAGGTAACTTAAATGATCCCTTAGATGGTTTTTAGTGATCTAAAAATCAAAGTTCTTGAAACAGTTGAGGTCACAGGCATATTACAAGGTACAGTGTTCTCAATTTTGCATGGAAATTGGATGTGAAAATTGTTTAGGCAAGATGGATGCCATGTTTGCTCACAGTAAAGAGTTAATGAAATCATATGGCAATTTCAGAGGCTGGTTTGGTGTTCTGGTTTTGGTTCTGCATTGACACATAACAATGGATGAAACATGGATACACCGCTACAATATAGATACAGTTTTAACAGTTGGTTTCTAAAGGCAATCTGGCTCTAACGAAGGCAAAGACATTGAAATCAGCTGAAAAGATGACGTTAACAGTTTTTCTGGGGTGCACACGGAATTATCTACATCGATTAATTGCAAAAAGGACTAACTATAAATGAAGAGTATTATAGGTTGTTATTTCTCCGGTTGAGGAATTAAATCAAGGAATATTCTCACTTGACAAAGAAAAAAATCCTCTTCTATCAATGCAGTGCACAGGTGCACACCTGTGCAGTTTCAATGGCAAAAATTATTGAATTACATTTCGAATTATTACAAAATCCACTGTATTCAACAGATTAGGCTCTCTGGACTCTATTTTTGTTTCCTAACTCAAAAAAATAGCTTGGTGGAAAATAATTCACGTTGAATGAGATCATCACCTACACAGATGTCTATTTTGAGGACCTTCCAAAACTCCACTTCATGAAAGGCTTAAAAAAGTTGAAGAAATGCTGAGAACAGTGCATCAAGCTAGAAGGAGATAATGTTGAAAAATAAAACAAAAATCTACCCAAAATAATTTGTTTTTCTACTTTTTTCACAGAGACTTATTGAACAACTCCGAACAACATGCAATGAGACACATAGCAACCCTTACCCAGGGAGTTTCTGGGATACCATTGAAACAAATACCATGATAATCAAGGGTGAGAACTATTGTCACAGATATTGAGTAAATTTTGTGATAAGTTTTGCAATTTTAGCTGGTGAAGAGCTACTTTAATTTTATTGGATATTTCAGGTAAAATGTTCTAGGAAAGATTACAACATGATGAGGTCGATTCCAGGGCTATGAAATTAATTAACATAGGGTGTTATAGTGGTTTACACTTAGAAAAGCATTAATCAATTGAAAACTCAGCAAAATTACAGGAATACTTTTTACAAATTTGAACTTAGCAACAGCAAATTTATGAAGTTGATTACCCTAAAAGTAAATGTATACTTTCCACTACCTTTCCCAGATCCCCACATTGACTGTAGCAAATTCCATCTTTCAATTATACGATCTCTCTCATCACCATAAACATTGACAGAATTAATGGAAGCGTTAAAGGCATCAGTTGCACTCGGAGCTGTAGAAATGGAAGCCACCTGTAATGCAAAGGAAAGTACTATATTTTTAACAGCAATTTGGAACCCATTCTTTTCCTAATGCTTGCAGGATTTTATTGACTTTGGATTAGGCAATTTTATCAGTTGAGAATCACTCCGTGACGCATATCAAATATAGAAAAATGGCAAATGTAAAAAATATCTAAATAAATTTACAGTGACATACTATAATACATATCACCTTTTTGTTTTTTGTACAGTATGATAAAAATTAATACGTCCATTTGGAACTAAATGTTTGTAACAGCATGGGTGTTATCAAAGCGGGCATTTATGAAATTGATGATTTGGCTCCATTTTTCCAATAAATATTTTTTATGACAGTATTATTTTAAAACAATGTACAATAGGTGATAATTAAAATGGAATACTGCACATTCTAAATTGATACACATGTAACAGTTTCATGACTCGAATTTTTTGACAAGTCAGAACAAATATGAATTTTAATGGTACTCTTACATTTTGTGTACAAAGTAAATTATTAATCTGAAGTACCAATGAGACTATTTGGCTCACGCCACAAGTCAAAGGATGGGGTAATTGGTAAATAAGGAAAGGGATAAGAAAGGTGAATACGAATATGCGTATTTCGGCCACAAAGTAGCATACTGAAGGTGAATCATCATGACAACACAAGTTGAAGTGAAGAGAAGACAACAAAAGTTGAACCTTCAAGACATAAGCAGTTAGTCAATACAATAGTATTTAGTTTAAAAAACCTACAGGAAACTGCCATGATGGCCGAGGAATTAGTTTCCCCAGTGAAACCTCATTTAGAAATGTGAGAAACTTTGGTTCTCTCTGGGTCAATTTAACTCTTAAGGCAAAATAATAAAGAAAGCAAGATGCATGTTTTTAAATTCACTTCCAGAAATATTCTCCTCCACAGAAGCAGTAATAATAGAAGTTTATCTCATGGACATCAGTCCAGCTAATGCTTAAGTGAAGGCAGTTTCTGCAGAACTAAGGTATGGAAAAAACATAACTTTGAAGTTTGACCCATTTGTCAAGCAAAATCAGTGCAAGCATATCCCATTCATGTTTGTTTATTCTGAGGGTAAAATAATACAGACAACGGTAGGCTTTAAAATGGGCCCCAAAGTATATTTCTGATATTAAAGACCTGGATCTTTCCTTCAACATAAATTACTTAGCTGAGATGTATAGCGGTACAGTGATATCTTGGGCCACAAAGAAACTTAATTAAAATGACTCTCTCAACAAATAAAAACTAAGGATTTAATCTTGACCAGCACTGCAACAGAGTTACTATTAAAACATCTACTTCTGAAGTTAAATTATAATTGCTATCAACCAATCACTACAAAAGCGGATAACCAAGTGTGTATTCATCTCTCATATAGATAGGAGATACCAATTCGTACTACTTCATTCATTATTAAGTTACTGTGAAACTTAAAATTTAAAATCAATGGCAGATTAGGTGAAATAAAACGAAATCCCATTGGAATATTTAATTTAATGTGCCCTCTTCCCCAGGGTGTGAGACAGTCTTCATAATTAGAATGACAAATCACGTGTTCATCAGAAATATGGTAGAGTAATATTCTAATTTTTAAAAACACTACAGAGTTCACAATG
>NW_027286874.1:57760167-57765167 GCF_022747635.1 Hetaerina americana | reverse complement strand
TGTTCTATTTGATAAGTCACCAGTGAAGCTTTCAGTTAATGCAACTCTCTCCAATGTTGGGTTGTATGCTATATAATTACAAATTTGACCGCCAACCTTATCACTGAAAAATACTATCATTTTCGGCAGTATCATTTATATTCCGGAACCCACTCAAAACTAATTAGTAACCTTGTATCACAATGAGCTAGAATGTAAATAAATAAAACAAATTAAGGTGCAAAGACGTTACTGCAGATATCAATAAAAACTATGTATATTCACACGTGCAAAAACAAACCAGAAGATGTTCCAAGTTGAGGTTGCTGGGCTTGCTGTTGAGTGTTCTGCCCGAAAGAAGAAAATAGGGAAGAACCACCAAAAGCTGAAGGAGTAGAAGTGGTAGTGGTGGTTCCAAATGCTCCGAAATTTGGTAGGGATGAAGCTGGTGCTGTCGATGTGGTACCCGATGCACCAAAACCACTAAATCCAGGTACCGAAGTCCCACCACCAAAGCTGAACCCAGTTGAAGTTGTAGTGGCAGTAGAGCTAGATGCCCCAAAAGGATTGGCTACTGAGGTCGATGGCTGCCCAAATAGGCTAGTACCAGTGCCGAAACCTTCAATAAAATTTTATTCAGTAAGAAAACGTATTTTGTGTAGCATTAAAAATTCTTTAAATACATTTTCATTTAACATGCATGAAAGCTAGCCTGAATGAAGCAATTTTCGACGTCAATGGAGAACGATTACATTTCCCCACATTATTTGCTGGCTTTCGAAGATGAATACAAATTTAAATGGGTCTGTATAAATGGAAAACCTACAATAAAAAGAATAAATAATAAGTTCACATCCAATTGGGCATTTTCACTACCGACCATATAATAATAAGAGATCTCAGTTTTTTATTCTATTTTAAATATTCATTGACGACATTTCGACTTCACCGAGTAAATTACCTCACGAAAAAGCAACTTCTCCTTCAAGATTTTAATCCCACCTTACGAAGACAAAACCTCGTTTGTTTGATACACACCTTTACCTGCGGTTGAAGTTGTTGGTGCCCCAAAACCAAATGTTGCCGGAGCATTTGATGTTGCTGAGGGAAAGCCACTAGTATTGCCAAAACTAAAAGCCATAACTTGAAGTAATTTACTAATTACTCATAACTCAATTACTATCTCACGGTTTGTATACTATCCGATTCCTCGTCCCTCCTCGCTTTATCGTTCTTCACTTGACGATTTTGTACCGCCCTCCCGCGTTCCACTCGCTCATTGGTGGAAAAACTTTTGCGAAGGCAGAGTAGCGCAATTACGGTTCGATGTGTTGGATGTTGTCAGTGGTTTTCCCTGTCAAATTGACAGTAATGGTTAATCGTCATTATTAAAACCTCCGCAGATTATATTTTTCTCTTATGCAAACATGCCTGTTTTTCGTGAAGTTGTGACTCTTTTTGTTAAATTAGGTAATTCATCAAATAACTGTTAGATGAATTAGCGCTGTCCTGACGAAACAGTTCCCCTTCGTGTTTTATAGGCTTCAATGGCCATTTGACTATTATTTGAATATTTACGATTAAAATAACCGATTGTACCATGCTTTATTTACTTCTCTAAAGGAATTCCATCATGGAGAAGTTCTGCCTGCTCGTGCCACACAAAAGCTTCTTCGCCAGCTCCAAGGATTGCAAGTCGTCGGCAGGAGCGGAAAGCGGGACCTGTTTACGGTCAGCCGACGAACTCTTCTCATCCTTTTATATTGAATGAAGGAGAGGTGAGTTGAAGTCTTGGGCTTGGTGTTCAACAAAGAAATAGATATTAGTGTCTGGTTACTATTTCGGTAAAACTTGAAAGAGGAGTATGGTAGAAGTGCAGGTATGATATATTACATAACATCTAAGCAATACATTTTTGCCTTATTGTCCAAAATACCATACATTTAAAATATAATAGAATCTTTCATTCGCTTTGATAAATAAATGTTTAATTTACCGAAATATTATGGCGAATCTATGGATTGTTGAAGATTACCTTTCATACTACCTCGTCATTGGAATTTGATTTTATCCGTTTCAATGCATGACAGTTGGAATTAATCAAATTATAGATGAAATTATTTCATTAAAATCGCCATTCTCTCCAACCAGGTGATTCCAGGAGTTTCACAGTCTGAATTTCAAGAACGTCGTCGAAGGCTAATGCACAGTGTTACGACATCAGGCGCTAATCCTTTGCACTTGGAAGCTAGCCACATTGTAATCATCCCGTCTGCCACTAAACTAAATATGAGTGATAAAATACCTTACCCATTTAGGCAAAATTCAGACTTTTTATATCTAAGTGGGTGTCTTGAACCAGACACCATATTAGTTTTGAATTCTTCCTATTCTCATTCATCATCCAATCTCTCAGCATCGGTGTCTTCCAGATCATCCTTTTGGCTTCCTCATGGTTAGTGAATTTCCTTATTTAATTCAGAGAACAACCTTGTGCATTGTTTTATTTAGCATGAGGGATTGTTTCTCATTAGTAAATTTATTCCTACTTGCTGAGTTTTGGAATCTATATTTTCCCGCATTAAAATGGCCTTTTCCTCCTGCATTCTGTCTTTAATTGGCTGTTATAATAAAGAATTGTGACAACATTTTTTTGGTTCTTGATTGTCGTGTAAATGATACAGCGAGTGAGCATTAATACCTGTACAGTAATTAGCTAGAAAAATCATAAACTTAAGATGATTTGAAACCATGCGGCAAATAAAGGCATTTAATTTCATTGTAACCACCACAGTTGGTTTTTGAACAGAATTGTCAAATATCTCTAGCACAAAGTTTAAGGACAAACCCCTACTATATATATATATATATATATATATATATATATATATATATATATATATATATATATATATACACACATTCAAACACGAAATCCCGCCAAACGGCGAATAAATACTCATATATACACAAACAGATATAAGGAAAAAAAATATATATATATATATATATATATATATATATATATATATATATATATATATATGTATGTATATATACATATATACATATATATGTATATATACATATATATGTATATATACATATATATGTATATATACATATATATGTATATATACATATATATATATATATGTATATATACATATATATATATGTATATATACATATATATATATATATATATATATATATATATATAGTACAATACACAGTAACACACAATATAGAAACACAAAAAAAGAAGAACACTCACACGTTATTTCTTGATATTTCGACGGAAACAATCCGTCTTCCTCTGAAGATATAGAAGTAATGACTGCTGGAGTTGTTGAGGTGAGGGGTGCGAGAGAAAGGGAAGGGGGCCAGGAGAAGGGGAGAACGGGAGGCGAAGGAGGGGTGAGGGTGGGCTTCCACAAAGTAACAATTTTAGGCCACTCCCATCAGTGAACGACATTGAGCATCAGTGAACGACACGACCGGGCCTCAATGTCGTTCACTGATGGGAGTGGCCTAAAATTGTTACTTTGTGGAAGCCCACCCTCACCCCTCCTTCGCCTCCCGTTCTCCCCTTCTCCTGGCCCCCTTCCCTTTCTCTCGCACCCCTCACCTCAACAACTCCAGCAGTCATTACTTCTATATCTTCAGAGGAAGACGGATTGTTTCCGTCGAAATATCAAGAAATAACGTGTGAGTGTTCTTTTTTTGTGTTTCTATATTGTGTGTTACTGTGTATTGTACTATTCGGCACTTCTGTGTTACGTCTACGAAAGCATATATATATATATATATATATATATATATATATATATATATATATATATATATATATATATTTTTTTTTTATTTTTTTATTTTAAGGTTATCTACCGGTTAAGGTAGGTTTTTTCGATGGACACAACTACCAAACAAATATTTTGTGACTACTAACAAAACACAACCCTAAATTCTACTCTACACCAGGTCCCTCTTCATCTCTGAGTACTTTCTTCCTCCCTTCATCCCGTCAAACATCCCTATCCTGTTCCTTCCCTTTCCTCTTTTGCCCAACATTCTACCCTCTATCACAGTCTTCAACATCCCACTGCCGGTCAACACCCCCTTCATCCACTTTTCCTGCCTCCATAGGATTGCTCCCAACAAACCCCTCTCTTCGCCCACCATACCAAGTACTTCCTCATTTGTTTTCTTCTCTGTCCATTTCACCTTCTCCATTCTTCTCCACACCCACATTTCAAAAGCCTCCAGTCTACGTCTATCCTCCTGCTTCAATGACCACGTTTCCGCACCGTACATAGCTACGCTCCATATCAAAGTTTTTACGAGTCTTTTCTTAACATCCTTACTCAAAGTCCCCGTCATCAACTCCCTCCTCCTCGTGAAAGCCTCTTTGCCTAGCGCAATTCTTCTCCTTACGTCCCTACTACTTTGACCGCGTTGGTCCAAAACACTACCGAGATACGTAAACTGTTCTACCTGCTCTAGTTTTTGCCCTCCTATTTTAATGTGAAGCTTGCCCTTTTTCTTTCTAGAAAATCGCATAACCTTTGTTTTATTAATGTTGATCCTCATCCCATACCTGTCGCACTGAATTTCCAATTCACTCAGCAATGCTTGCAGCCCCTTGGCTGACTGACAAACTAAAGCTTGGTCATCAGCAAACCTAACTGATTTTACGAATTCCCCGCCCACTTTCATTCCTACCTCTAGTTCTTCCCATGCCTCTTTGATCATTTCCTCTGCATACAGGTTGAACAGCAACGGTGATAATGGGCAACCCTGCCTTACACCCCTTCCTAACACTGCCCATCCTGACTCCCCGTTTCCCACCCGCACCTGAGCAGTCTGAGACATGTACAGGTTGCGGATTAGCCTCCTTTCCCTCCAATCTATTCCTATTTTCTGCAATATACCCATTAGTTTTTCCCAATTCACTCTATCAAACGCTTTTTCGAAATCTACGAAGCAGGCAAATACATCCTGGTTGTGTTCTATATTCC